>NW_019942969.1:206864-217746 GCF_002910315.2 Salvelinus sp. IW2-2015
CACAGCTAATCATGGTCCCTTAATCCTTGCCTAATCGCAGTTTCATCTAGGCCTATGCCAGAATGTGACTGAAGACTGGCATAGAAAACACAATCTGATCAATGTATGATTCTATTTCCATGTTTGTATTTGGTGTGGTTGATTGTCAACCCATAACCACCCCAATATTGTATGTTATGTAGGCCTACATTCTGCAGTCTGCAAAAAGCACTGATTAGTCACATCATT
This sequence comes from Salvelinus sp. IW2-2015, assembly GCF_002910315.2. Taxonomy (NCBI): domain Eukaryota; kingdom Metazoa; phylum Chordata; class Actinopteri; order Salmoniformes; family Salmonidae; genus Salvelinus; species Salvelinus sp. IW2-2015. The sequence continues at coordinate 207,093 of NW_019942969.1, forward strand.
ATGTGTGCAGAAAGTATTTCTGCCACATAGGTCCTTCGGGCACACAACATAAACTTGAAGTACGCATCATCAATTGCTAGAGCCCTACACATATACACAAATCCACTGAAACACACACAAATGTGGTGTAGACATTATGGGACCAAAAATGAAAGTCTTGGGACTTTCCTCTTCACTCCAGACTGGAATGTAGACATGTTTCCATCTAAAAGAGTGGCTGAATTTGGTACAGTGGTTGTGTTTGTTTGCTTTGGCCAAAGCAGTGGGGTACATGGGGGGGGGGGGGTCGTGTCAATTGAATTTCTACCTGAAACGTTTTGTAATTGCATGCGTCTTGTGGCGTTGTTCGAGCACTACGTACTTGTTGCTTGCCAATCATAGCTTTACTGTTGTTCTACCCAGCGAATCATCGTTTAGAACAGAAAAACCACCCGCCCCATTTCCTTCGACATTTTGGTGGCTTTGTGAAATTTACTGGCGGGTGGTTTTTGAAATAGTTGTTTTGAACAAAACTAGTCAGAGGAATATTCCAGATAACAGTAAATACTTAAAAATTAATGGCACTCTCTTTAAAAAAAATACAATTTCTGTTGAAATGATTGGCTCATATAGCAGGCTATCATAACAATAAGATATGACCTAGTCATTTCAAAATTACACTAAAGCGTAGCTGTCAACCTGCGAAATCAGATGCAACAACCGAATTTCTTCAGTGATATAATTTATCTTTGTGTACGCTGCGTGAGAACATTGCTTGCTAGTTGCTACATTGTTGAGGCCTGAAACCTTCCCCGGGAAAATTTGCTAGCCACTCAGCCAGCGTGTCTGTCACTCGCAGCAGGAACCGCAATAATGGCGAAGGTTCAAGTACTAAATGTCGCTGTCCTCGATAACCCGAGTCGATTCGGAAACCCATTTCAATTCGAAATAACATTTGAGTGCATGGAAGACTTGCCAGAAGGTAAGTGTTGTGCTCACCTGTCGAATAATTACTTTGTTTATTCTCATCTGACGATTTATGGCTAGCTTGCTAACGTTAGCTCGCTAGCTAAATCTCAGACGATATATGGCAAATTTGCTAACGTTACCTCGCTAGCTAAATTGCCAGTTTGAACATGACGTAGTTAGCCTAGTTTAGAATCTCGCTAGTTAACTAGCTCTGAAATTATCAACTAGGCTAGCTACTTCATGTTCAAACTGGCAATTTAGCTAGCGAGGTAACGTTAGCAAACTTGCCATAAATCATCAGATGAGAATGAACAAAGTAATTATTCGACAGGTAGCAAACAATGGTTAATGAATCCCGTATGTCTACTGAACAAAGAGGTGGCTCTTTAAAACATATATATAAAACGCATTGTACTTTGTGATATTGCTTAGCTACACGATGGCGTTAGTTGATATTGCTAGTTAGTTGGCTACTTTGCCTATAGCTGGCAAGCTTAGCCAGAATGGTGTCCAACTTTTGTTTGTATTTGGTTGGCGGCGGCGGGGAATTCTGACGGAGGTAACTAACGTTAACTTATAGAACACGCATTGACATGTCCACTTGCCTTTTGCGTTATCTACCCAAACAATCAAATCGTTTCACATGTGTCATTGATAACAGTATTCTGACCAAAGCAGTCTTCACAGTCCAGCGATTTCCTTGTTTTCTCCAAAGTTTCGAACTGAGTTTGTGGGTCCGGAAGACAGTGATTTGATTTTATACTTTTTTGTGTTGCAGATCTTGAGTGGAAGATCATATATGTGGGTTCAGCAGAGAGTGAAGAGTATGACCAGACCCTTGACTCTGTTCTGGTTGGCCCAGTACCAGCCGGGAGGCACATGTTTGTGTTCCAGGTGAGTTTTTTTAATTTATAGATGGCAGTAACTAACAATGTTATTTCAGCAGTACTCTGGCTGCAGCTTTCCTTGCCCCTCTTCATTTCTCTTTCTCTCCCAGTGGACCTGCTCTGACTTGGCCAAGGCCAGGCCACTGGTACTTTTAAGATATAATTTACATAACAATGGCCAACTGTGAACATGGGTTAACACCTTCACAAAGCAACTGATTTGATGATGCAGAGGTTGTTGATTCTGTCCTTAGTGACAGACCTAGCGATGGAAACCGTTCCCAAAAAATAACACTGATCTTATAACATAATCACTAGTGACACACTGGTGCTGTATTGGAGAAACCAGATATAGAAACTACACCCTCCCTCTTACCCCGCTCTTCTCCTGCCTTCCTCCTTGCACCTCATCTACTGTATGTTCTCCGTCAACAGGCGGATGCCCCAAACACGGGTCTGATTCCAGAAAGTGATGCTGTCGGTGTAACTGTGGCGCTAATCACCTGTACATACCGCGGACAGGAGTTCATTCGTATCGGGTACTACGTCAACAACGAATACACCGACCCTGAGCTGCGGGAAAACCCACCCATAAAACCTGACTATGGACAGGTAAAGGAGGACACTCAATGGGTGTGCTTGACTGTTTCCTTCCAGGAAGATGTTCAAGTTTTATTAGTCGTATGTACAGGAAACATATGGTATACACTGTCCAACGAAATGCTTACTTGCACTCTACTTGTTCCCTCCCATCTGCCCTTGTTCACTACCATTCACAGATCTGACAGGACTGTTACATTAATATTGAGTAAACTAGGTGGAGCTATTGCTTACACCTACCAATTTTTATCAGATCTATGAAGGGGAATGAATGATGGCAGAGGAGAGGGGACAACTTTTTGGAATTAAATTAAACCTTTGTGTTGTGGAAGGGCGAAATATCCATTATTACATTGGTCTTAAAGTGCAAACTCGGCTCACTCATCAGGGGCACGTGTGCCACAGTACTGCTCAGGCTTTAGTATAATGTAAAAATGGAACATGTCTTATTGCAAATATAAGTACATTACTGAATCATTTCCCCCTTAATGCTGTTTGTCTTCCAGCTCCAGAGAAATATTTTGGCTTCAAACCCACGTGTAACAAGATTCCATATCAACTGGGAAGGGTGTGCAGAAAGGATGGAAGACTCAGAGAATGTGGATCCTGCCCCCAACTCTATGCTGCCCCCATCTTGCCTCCCGGGCAAGGCCCCACCCATAGGGTTGCTACCTGACAACTCTATGGACTGCTTGTAGAGGGAAACATACATATACACATAATCTTTGATCAACCCAGGCACTATAAGCAGAAGAATGGACATGGACATTCTGACTTGGATGTACAGCCAGCTTTGCCTTACAGCTCCCTTATTTCCCAGAAACTGTCAACAACACACTCCCACCTTGGACTACAGTGTCTTGCAACCAAGACAATCTTTCTGGAGTAATCTTTATTATCTATTGGAAGTTTTTCACTTTCATGTTTATAACATGGTGAAAAAAAGTTGTAAAACTAATTCATTCCTTCATTTTTAATACTATCAACATGGCGACAGCTGAAGTTTCCATAGATGGTTAGCAGCTAATTGGCAGAAATACTGATTCACACCAACTAGTCAGCTGTTAATTATGTGATGTAAATACCAACAGAGGCTATGACACTAGTGAAGCAAAATGGAGGAAGAAATGACTCAAGTTGCAGGAAGGAAAATAATGGTGGTATTTTTTTGTACTTTCTGAGCCATTGTGTTTCAGTGGTTATGGTCCTTATAGCATTTGAGTTACACTTTTCCCTGTTGGTGTTTTGGGATACTTTTGGATGGGTGGGGTGGGGGGGTGCTAATAATGGTATGTACATATGTTTATTTTCCTGTGRGCKATTTTGTTTTTGAAATAAATATCTTTTTGTTATGTGATGCGTGTGATTGTCCCTGACAAGCTTTGAGACGTGATGAAAATGGCAGATGTTGGAACTCTAGGAGAATCACCTTTTTTCAACTATGTAGGGTTTTTCATTGAAAATAATGGGTGGGGCTTCCTCGACTTTTTGTTACATTCATAAATATCTGTGGTGTGCTCACCTATAGTGCACATTTAGAAATTGATATACTGGCATGCTTGTTGCCATGCAATTTGAATTACAGCTGTGTTCAAGACAAAATTGTGAAAATGTTAACATTCAAATCGCCCCTTTTCACTGAATCATGTTCTCTTGTCATTAACTTCAGAGTTCACTGAATGTAATTGTAACCTTTAGTGAACGGTTTGCTGAAAAAACATACATGTATGGACGCTTGCAATTATTGACAGCTATGACTCATTTTCTGCATAGGAGATAATGGCAAAAGCGGTATGTGAATGTGGGCTGTCTGGTGGTAAAATCTGATATCTAGGACGATTCGTGCAATATGACATATTAGAACTAAATGACACTGGTTTCCTTACKAGTCATACTAACAACATTTACATTTTTGTRKAATTTAGCTGTTTTAAGATGCATGTAATTCYCTCTGGATAAAAGCGTCGATCTGCTAAATTACTCAWTATAAATGTACATTMACCGATATAACTTGGAATGTATCAAGTGGTTTACTCCGAGATAATCCATATTTATTTTAGATATTCTGAAAATGTAGTCTCCGCGTGCGTTAAATTCTAACCAACTTTCTAAAAATAGCCCATCTTGACGTCACACAGCCAATCACGGATTATTCGGGCGGGAGGGGTCGGTATAGGACCAGTTTGCTACAGGCCTTGCATTTCGATAATACTTTAATATGCACGAATAAGACGAACTTTTGGAAGAGGTGAATCATACCTGTATTTCTCGACCATTGAGTTAACCAAAATCAGCAAGGAAAAACCAACCATTTGGCAAACTAGAGGAAAATAATAGATGACGTTATTAGCTGGTCTGAGAAGGCGGGCTAAAAAAGACAATTTGACAGATACCAATAGACAAATCACAACATCACAACGATTAGATTTACTGATGCATATCCAATCAACAGTTGTCTCGTACTGTCTGTCACATAAGTATTGGCCAATGAGGTATATTCAGGGGGTGGATCTCTGAAGCAAGAGTTCGTCTCTGTAGTCTGAGGATTAATGGAGGGCTGTTGATTTTGGCAAGTAAGCCACAGCTGATCGGATCTGAAACCTGAGAAATCATCGGAACTGAGTTCAAGGAAAGGGAGGGGCTGCTATCGATTTGCAATAATAATTACTTGGAAAGTGAATATATAAGGTTTTTGTGTCGGAATACATTGGAAAGTCAAGGGCCTTTAGTGGGGTCTGCAAGTGACATAGATAGGAAGGCGACGATAGCTAGCGAGCCAGCCAGCCAGGCGCGCCGAACCGGTTCGACGTTCTTGATTGTACCAGGGAGAACTAAGCAACATTCGCTACCGAAATAGAGGAAAACCGGCTAGCTAGCTAGGTCGTCGGCTAGCCATTGGCTGGCCAGCTAGCTAGCCTGTGCAGCTAGCTAGTTTACCCCCCCCCAACCCCAGATAAAGGGAAAGTAGTAGCGGAGTACAATTGACACCTCGCTGTTGGCTAGTTAGCCATGATAACAGCCAGCTAGTAGCCAGCTTCCTCAAATACAGAACTCAAAAGGCTCGTGAAAACTCAAAAGTAACCCAGATCCAAGGGATCCCTATCGGCCTGCAATCATGGGCAACGCGCCCACCGCCAAGAAGGGCAACGAGATGGAAAGTGGTGAGTTTACTTTGCTTCCTYCTAGTYACTTAGTAGTACTAYCTGCTTGACAACTAARAGTAACTAAGGTTTGTTACATGTCTGCATTTCTACACAGGAGGGATGAAAGTAATATACAATATGCATTGAAGATCCTCTTGTGACCTAGTCATTACATGTATGTATTCTTTCCAATCTCCAGCCTTGTAAGCTTGTATGGTAAATTGTACGCGCCCCAGACCCTCCTCTTCACTTTGGCCTCTTGTTGATAAGACTGTGCGCTTATATGATTATATAGCTATTGAATATTGACAAAGGTAAAGCCTTTATCTTGAATTTCCAAAAGGTTAGTCTGGTTGTAGCCAGGAAACCCCCCAAAACCAGACGGGCAACTTGACACACGCCCATGTCAGCCAATTACCACTACACATATCTACCTACTGCACCCTATTTTCACAACAAATGCTAGGCCTAGGCTTCCACCTGTCATACCTGGGGGTTATGTACAACAGTTGATAGTTATCTGCAGGACTGTCAATACTGAGTTTGATGTGAAACTCCAACTGAATTGACTACTACACTGCTTTTTCACCTGTATGTTTGGTAGTACTGCATCTTTATCTAGGCCAGGGATGGGAAACTTTGATGGGGGTGGGGGCCACAACAAATTTGAACTCATTTGGGGCCGCAGTCGCTTGAGGGTCTGCGTAACTACATCGATACCCACACTTGCAGTCAGAGGCCTAGGCTCCAAAGAATGCCTTTTGGGGGCCCTAAGCTAAAGCCTTTTGGGGCCCTAAGCTAAATTTAAGTTATAAGAGTTAATTTCCTGGAGTTCTACACATTTTGTCATGGGACGTATAGAAACTGTTGCAGGTTTACAGGTAATTTCCAACAGTACTACACATTTTGCCATAAGGTCGAGAGAAATGTTTTTAATGTATGACTGAGTGACTAACAAAATCGATGGGGCCACTCCGGTCGGTAATTCAACCTTGATTACAACAAGTTTAGATAGTTTACCGCTAACTTACCAACCTAAAAAATGTTAGCTGACATAAGAAACTGCTGATGAACAACCACATTTTGCAATTGCACCTTGTGTATTCTACTATTGTGCTAAAGGCTAGAGTTGCGGCTTTCAAGGAGCGGGACACTAATCCGGACGTTTATGCGATATCCCGCTATGACCTCTGACGAGGCATCAAACAGGCAAAGCGTCAATACAGGACTAAGATCAAATAATACTATGCCAGCTCTGATGCTCGTCGGATGTGGCAGGGCTTGCAAACTATCACAGATTACAAAGGGTAACTCAGCCACAAGTTGCCCAGTGACACGAGCCTACCAGACCAGCTGAATGCTTCGAGGCAAACACCATTGAAACATGCATGAGAGCACCAGCAGTTCTGGATGACTGTGTGATCTCGCTCTCTGTAATACCGTCTGTAATACCGTCATAGTCTCTGTGCCCGAGAACTCCAAGGTAACCTGTCTAAATGACTATCGCCCCGTAGCACTCACATCTGTAGCCATGAAATGCTTTGAATGGCTTGGCGCACAGCAACACCATCATCCCAGACACCCTGGACCCACTCCAGTTCGCATACTTCCCCAACAGATCCACAGATAACGCAATCTCTATTGCACTTCACACTGCCCTTTCCCGCCTGGACAAGAGGAACACACCTATGCTTTTCATTGACTACAGCTCATTGTTGAACATCATAGTGCCTTCCAAGCTCATCACTAAGCGCTGGAACCTGGAACTGAACAAGTCCATCGTCAACTGGATCCTGGACTTCCTGATAGACCGCTCCCAGATGGTGAGGTTAGGCAACAACACACCCACCACACAAACCCRCTACATGGGGGACCCTCGGTGGTGCGTGCTTACTCCCATCCCGTACTCCCTGTTCACCCACGACTGCGTGGCCGTGCATGACTCCCAACATCTTCATTACGTTTTCTGATGAGACAATGGTGGTAGGCCTGATCGCAGTCAACGATGAGACCGCCTTTAGCGAGGTCAGTGGCCTGGCAGTGTGGTTCCAGGACAACAGCCTCTTCCTTAGCGCCAGAAAGACAAAGGAGCTGATTGTGGACCACAGGAAACGAAGGGCCGAACACTTCCACATCGACCTGGCTGTAGTGGAGCAGGCCAAGCGCGTCAAGTTCCTGGTGTCCACGTCACTAAGGAATTAACATGGTCCACACACACCAACACTGTTGTTAAGAACGCACAACAAAGCCTCTTCCCCCTACAGGAGGCAGAAAAGGTTTGGCATGCGCCCTCAGATCCTAAAAAAGGAGGAGTGGGTTAAATGCCTTGTTCAGGGGCAGAACGACAGATTTTTACCTTGTCAGCTCGAGGATTCGATCTAGCAACCTTTCGGTTACTGTCCCAGCACTCTAACCACCTGGCTACTTTACCCCTACCTATACATTGACTCGGTATTGGTACCCCGTGTATATAGCCAAGTTATCCTTACTCACTGTGTTTATTCTTTGTTATTTTATCTATATTTTTCACTGCATTGTTGGGAAGGGCCTGTAAGTAAGCGTTTCACTGTTAAGGCACCAGCATGCTTCTGTTCGGCTGGCGCCTAGCCGAACGAGGATGCTTGCATATTCCCTGAAGACCTTTGCTTGAAAAATGAGAAATGTGGCAATAGTACTATTTGTCCTTTTTGAGACGCCGTAGCCAGTATACACTTTCTCAATTATAATTAATCTAAGATAACTCAAGAATTCTGTCAAATGTTGATGTTTTTGCAGAAGATCTTAGTCATCTAACTAAGATGTTTGGTGCAGTGTTTTTGTAATAAAAAAAATTGCATGAAAAATGAGTTCTTTCGTTGAATGAAAAATACTGTATTGAAGAGTCCCTACTGTTGATTAATCACAGACGGACGGGGCTCTGAACTCTGCTTGCTTCCAGAAAAAAATGTTGTGGGCCCGAACAGCCGGGAAAAACCTTCTCCGAAGTCCAAAAACAATGTCGTCATAATATATGCACAAACTCTTCCGAACTGTTTCGGCTGGGAAGCATGCAGACACCTTTAGTCTACACCGTTTGTTTACGAAGCATGTGACAAATAACATTTTGATTCTAACGCTCAAAAGTAAGTTCAGACCCTTTTCTGAGTCCCCCCTCCCCAAAATATTATATATTATAAAAAAATTGTTTGGGGGAAATTGATCCAAGGGGCGGCCACAGGTTGCCCTTCCCTGATCTAGGCCAATCGGTGCCAATACAGAGGCACACCTGTCAGGTAGCAGGGGGAAGATCCTCTACTTTCAGTGTAAATCGCTATGAATAGGACTTAAACACACTGCAGATGTCCTTTTTGGATGCAGGTTTTCAGGAGAAATAGTCAGCCTAGTTTGGAATAGAGGACAGAATAGTCCTTGTTATGGTCTTATTTTTGGGGATTTCAGTGTTTATCCCTGCCCCAGCCTATACAACTTTAAGAAGCCAAACTTTGCCAGATGTCTGACTGTTTATATAATGGATGTTACTCGGGGGAACCCCAATGTAAACACAGTAGTGGTCATCAGCCTTGAATCCCACACTGTACTTGACTGAAGGAGAGAGGAGGGTGTGGTGGGACACTGAAGGCACAGGGGCGGGGTCATATGATGCGGGTGGTGTGATCCTCTCCAGGCTGAACCGTGATGCTGAGGAGTCTCTTGAACATCATGTGATGAACAGCATTTAGAACAAGAACACTCTGTGTGCTGTCCTGCCCATCTCTGGGTCGCGACTCCCTCTCAAGCTGCTCTGCGCAGCTTTTAGTCGGTGCCATCCATTTGTTTCCCCGCTGCTTCCCTTTTCCTCCCTGGCTAGGGTCTTATCTGTTCCACTGTCTCTCTGCTTCTCTAAGTGGTGACTGTCTCCCCCCTCATTGATATCCTGGTCTTTTAACCCTCTGTAACTGAAATGTTCAGTATCGCTATGGAAATGAACCACCTTCTCTAATAGAGCTTTTCCATGGAGGGTGAATGCAATGCAGCATCCCATCCAAACTCCATTAAATGTATTTCTGTTTACAAGTAGAGGAGTGGCAGTCCCGGAGCAGGTTTGGAAAAACAGTGTTYTGTAGGCWATGCATCCATAACACTAGCTGTTACATTGGCAMMCYCTTGGTTGGAACGGGTATCTGTGAAATGAGCCTCGGCTMCTTGTAGAGCATACATGTGAAGAGTGGACCAGCCTGGTAGCATTAACRCTTGTCTTTGGGTCTGTGTCCCACTGAAACGAGGCCYCCCAGAGATCACAGCTTCACCGCCTCTCAGTTGTCTAAGCACACAGCTTTGTTTTTAAATGGTATTGATGTAGTATTAATGGAGGGATTAGTGGAGAGCTGCACACTGCTAAGATCTGACCCCTGGGCGGGGGCAGAGGAGGTCCCAGGGCCGTCAGAGGTTTGTCCACATGCCACGCTTGACATCCTTATCGGCCTGGATGGCCTCGCTATTGGCCCGCCCTGATCCCCAGAGACAGGTGCAGACCGGGGGTTCAGACGCTTGCGCCCACCACGGCAGGGCAGCTATTTTCAACTAGACAACCAGAGGATAAGGACAACATGCAGCCCGCTCTGAGAGACGAGACTATAGAGGACAGTGAGGCTTAAGGTCCGGTTCAGGTGGACCCTGTCTCTCAGCCCGGCCTGCCCTCTCTTCCCTGATAGACGGACAGAGCGGAGGCGTTGCTGTGGAGAGCTGTGCCAGGGCCCACAGGAAGGAGCAGGGTGGACAGTGTATGAGCTCAGGCAGGAAGTGGAGGAGCCTCTGGARTCATTGCTGCACAGTGTCAGGCTTTGTCTCTACCTWCATAACATGGCAGGACAGCTTCAAGTCTAGTCYGATATCCAACCTCCTATACAGAATCCTCCAAGGGTCGGTGGTGCTCCACTTGTCTGGAAGTTCAGGGCTCCTCTCTGAAGGACACCTTTTCCTTGCTAGTTGCTACAGGTCCTAGGCCGGTGCCATGTCGGTGCTGCACAGGCTGGCGGGGAGGCTGTTCCAGCGCGCTGGGCCCTGTCTGGGAAACACCAGCGGTGGGGAGGGCAGACA
>NW_019942970.1:0-2471 GCF_002910315.2 Salvelinus sp. IW2-2015
CTGCACCGGTCTCTTACTTCTGTCTATCCTTCTCTTCTTCCACCGTCTCTACTCAGTCTATCCTTCTCTTTCTTCCACCGTCTCTACTCTAGTCTTCCTTCTCTTTCTTCCACCGTCTCTACTCTGTCTATCCTTCTCTTTCTTCCACCGTCTCTACTCAGTCTATCCTTCTCTTCTTCCACCGTCTCTACTCGTCTATCCCTTCTCTTTCTTCCACCGTCTTTACTCAGTCTATCCTTCTCTTTTCTTCACCGTCTCTACTCTGTCTATCCTTCTCTTTCTTTCCACCGTCTCTACTCTCAGTCTATCTTCTCTTCTTCCACGTCTCTACTCAGTCTATCCTTCTCTGTCTCTCTCACCGTCTCTACTCTCAGTGTCTATCCTTTCTCTTTCTTCCACCGTCTCTACCTCAGTCTATTCCTTCTGCTTTCTTCTCACGTCTCTACTCAGTCTATCCTTTCTCTTTCTTCCACCGTCTCTACTCTGTCTATCCTTCCTCGTTCTTCCCACAGCCTCTCTACTCAGTCTAGCCTTCTTTTCTTCCACCGTCTCTACTCAGTCTATCCTTCTCTTTCTTCCACCATCTCTTCTCTACTCTGTCTATCCTTCTCTTTCTTCCACCGTCTCTACTCAGTCTATCCTTCTCTTTCTTCCACCGTCTCTACTCAGTCTATTCTTCTCTTTCTTCCACCGTCTCTACTCTGTCTTTATAATGTTGCTATCCCTCTCTCTCTCTTTCGCTCCTACTTATTCACTCTATCTTCTCCACTCTCTTTTTCTGTCTCCATAACTTTCCTTGTTTCTCTTTATTACAGCGCTTCAGGTCCTCAGACCTCATCCTATCTCTTTATTTCTATGAATTAGATCTCACTCATCTCTCCCCCTTTCTGTCTTTCTCTTTATTCACTATCCATTTCTTCCCCTGCCACACAATTTTACTCAATGCATCTCTCCTTCCCCGTGTCCACCCAGACACACAGGCCCTCAGTCACCGACACCGGTCGCTTCGGGGCGCACCGTGCCCCTCTGACACTGTCACATCCGGGCATGTCACGCCTTTCTTTCTCTCGTCTACTCACATACGCTTCCTAACCTTCCTGGAGAGAGTGTTCTGTCTCATGCGTGTGTATAGCCTCTCAGATCAGTGGTAGGGGTGAACCACAGCGCAGTTTGATCCTCAGGAGGTTTGTGAAGCTGATCGGATGTTTGGTGTTCCAGGCTGTCTGACTGCCGCCCSTCAGACCTGTTGCTCTCTCCTCTTATATTAACACAGAACATTAGTCCCAATTAGAAACCTCTCCTTGAACTCAATTGGCCTACGGGTTGTTTCAACAACTAACATTTGCATTTGGAACAAGGTCTTTGAAATAAAAACAGGAATATTACACAGACTGCAAGGAGAAGAACAAAAGCTGATTTAAATAGTAATACAATACAAACCCAAAGTGAAGCATCTGAAGTGCATAATACTTACAGACAGAATCACAGAAGGGGCAGACAATAACACATGAACAGAAGTACTGCATCAGGCAAGAGAGTACTGCCTAATGGTTTCAATATTCTCTTCCATCAAACCACAGTGAATAGAATACCAGATCAGTATCTCTAGCTGCAACTATCCTATATACAGCAGTACAGGCAAACGTGCTGTATAGCCTATCCTATATACTGATGGGATCACTCAGTACTGTATGATGCACTGATGTACTGACTCCACACAGTGCTCCCACCTACCCACCCACACATCAGATATAGACAAACACAGACACAGACACACACACACACCATACAAACACATAGACAAACACACACACACGCAGGTTATAGACGAAATGATTCAGATGACATTTGTTCTCTCCCTCTGTCTCTCTCATTGTCAGGTTTTGCTGCCGTGGCAACAGAGGCGAGGATGTGAGAGAGGGAGCAGAGAGAAGAGAGAGGGAGGGAAAAGAGAGAATGAGGGAGAGAGAGAGAGAGCAGAGAGAATGAGGGAGAGAAAGAGCAGAGAGAATGAGGGAGAGAGAGAGAGCATGGAGAATGAGGGAGAGAGAGAGAGCATGGAGAGAGAGAATGAGAGAGAGAGAGAGCAGAGAGAAGAGCAGAGAGAGGAATTGAGGGAGAGAGAGAGAGAGAGAGAGAAGAGGGAGGAGAGAGCAGGGAGAATGAGGGAGAGAGAGAGAGCAGAGAGAGAATAGAGGAGAGAGAGAGAGCAGGGAGAATGAGGGAAGAGAAGAGAGCAGGGAGATGAGGGAAAGAGAGAGAGCAGGAGAATGAGGGAGGAGAGAGAGAGAGTGAGAATGAGGAGAGAGAGAGAAGAATGAGGAGAGTGAGGGGAAAAGAGAGAGAGGAGAGAGAGGGGAAAAGAGAGAATGAGGGATAAGAGAGAGCAGGAGCAAGGGAGAAGAGGAAGCGAGTGATGGAGCAGTTAAATGAAGATCAGAGAGTCAGAGTCCACTGGTCAGGTGGAGGAG
>NW_019942970.1:2690-7094 GCF_002910315.2 Salvelinus sp. IW2-2015
GTGATGGAGCAGTTAAATGAGAGATCAGAGAGTCAGAGTCCACTGGTCAGGTGAGGAGGAACATCAGAGCTGCTGCTGCAGTGTGCGTGTGCGTGTGCGTGTGCGTGTGCGTGTGTAGTGACTAGGGTGCGTGTGTTTCTCTGGACTTGTTGTATAACTCTGTCACCCACGACGGGAGCTAAAATGAGTCATCTGAACTCCAGCCATCGCATTATTTAGCATGATGGAAAGAGACAAGGAGGAGAGAGAGAGCAAGATAGAGACAGTTTAGTCAAATGTATTTGTTTGGAGGTTTTGCATGTGAGGGTTTTTATTGGTGTATTTGCCTGTAATAATTCACGTTACTGTTAGCAGCAGGTTTTAATCCGTTCTGTTTTCAAACCCTCGAAGGCAAATGATTTGAGTCTCTGCATTAACTTTTCTGATCCACTGGAAAATCTTAAAAAGGATGCTCTTTGCTCTCACGGTCTCTTGGAGGTGTGCTACAGTTGAACTTGACTATACATGCAGTCTTCCACCTTTTGACAGAACAATGCAAGAGAAAACTATGCAGCTGGGTAGAATATAATCTACACTGTTACATAGGCTTTAGAAACTATTCTCCTGCCATAATAATGCCAAGCATTCTCCAAATGTCACTCAGGTCTTCACTGTCCAGTAACAATATATACCTGACATACCATGTGTGTTAGAGTGGCCTTACTGCTTCACAGGAGTCACTGCAGTAACCAGAGAACACAGAATAGAATATCATTGTGGAATGTGTTGAATATCATTGTGGTATGTGGGGACTGTCAGTGTGGTATGTGGGGACTGTCAGTGTGATGTGTGGGGACTGTCAGTGTGATGTGTGGGGACTGTCAGTGTGGTGTGTGGGGACTGTCAGTGTGGTGTGTGGGGACTGTCAGTGAAGTATGTGAGGATTGTCAGTGTGGTATGTAGCGACTGTCAGTGAAGTATGTGAGGATTGTCAGTTTGTTGTGTTTTATTTCAGTATGTGACCCATGAGTGAAGCAAACCCACCAACACAAACCATCTGAGCCATATCTAAATAACATAGTATGTGGGGACTGTCCATGTGGTATGTGGGAACTGTCAGTGTGATATGTGGGAACTGTCAGTGTGGTATGTGGGGCCTGTCCGTGTGATATGTGGGGACTGTCAGTGTGGTATGTGGGGACTGTCAGTGTGATGTGTGGGGACTGTCAGTGTGATATGTGGGGACTGGTCAGTGTGGTTTGGGGACTGTTCAGTGTGGGTGTGTGGGGAAGTCAGCTGTGGTATGTGGGACTGTCTGTGTGATATGTGGGGACTGTCAGTGTGGTATGTGGGGCCTGTCAGTGTGATATGTGGGGACTGTCCGTGCGGTATGTGGGGACTGTCAGTGAAGTATGTGAGGATTGTCAGTGTGATATGTGGGGACAGTCAGTGTGGTATGTGAGGATTGTCAGTGAAGTATGTGAGGATTGTCAGTGTGCTATGTGGGGACTGTCAGTGAAGTATGTGAGGATTGTCAGTGTGTTTTTTATTTCAGTATGTTTTATGTTTTTTATTTCAGTATGTGACCCATGAGTGAAGCAAACCCACCAACACAAACCATCTGAGCCATATCTAAATAACATAGTGTGTGGGGACTGTCCATGTGGTGTGTGGGGACTGTCAGTGTGATATGTGGGGACTGCCAGTGTGGTATGTGGGGATTGTCAGTGTGATATGTGGGGACTATCAGTGTGGTGTGTGGGGACAGTCAGTGTGGTATGTGGGGACTGTCTGTGTGATATGTGGGGACTGTCAGTGTGGTATGTGGGGACTGTCAGTGTGGTGTGTGGGGACTGTCAGTGAAGTATGTGAGGATTCTCAGTTTGTTATTTTTTATTTCAATATGTGACCCATGAGTGAGGCAAACCCACCAACACAAACCATCTGAGCCATATCTAAATAACATAGTATGTGGGGACTGTCCATGTGGTGTGTGGGGACTGTCAGTGGGTTGTGTTTTACCCAGTACGTTGACTGACAACACATTCTCAATTACAGCAATGACCTGGCGATTAGTTACAGGGGAGAGGAGGGGGAATGAATGAATGAACCAACTGGATTTTTTATTTTATTTTTTATTTAACTAGGCAAGTCAGTTAAGAACAAATTCTTATTTTCAATGATGGCCTAGGAACAGTGGGTTAACTGCCTGTTCAAGGGCAGAACGACAGACTGTACCTTGTTAGCTCGGGGATTCGAACTTGCAACTTTTCGGTTACTAGTCGAACGCTCTAACCACTAGGCTACCCTGCCGCCCCTGCCGCCCCAAGCTGGCGATGATAGCTGGCGATGATGGTATGAGGGCCAGATTGGAAACACCCCATCTCTTACAATAAGTACCATGGGATCTTTAGTGACCACAGAGATTCAGGACACCCATTTAACATCCCATCCAAAAGACAGCATCCTATACTGTTATGCTGGTGAATGAGGACCCAAAAGCGACGTAATAGTAACAGAGTCTTTATTCCAGTATTAAACAAATAATGATTCTCCTGGATATTATCAATGGTAAATCCAAAACAGGAAACTGAAATCCTCTCGTCAATAGAGAGGAACGACTGGAGACGCGACCACAGACTGCAGGTCGCTTCAGGAAGGCACTGGCCGTAGCTGACATAGACACCTGCTCACACGCAGCATCTGAAGAAGGCAAANCAGTGTGGTATGTGGGGACTTTCAGTGTGGTATGTGGGGACTTTCAGTGTGGTATGTGGGGACTTTCAGTGTGGTATGTGGGGACTTTCAGTGTGTTATGTTTTTTATTTCAGTATGTAACCCATGAGTGAAGCAAACCCAACAACACAAACCATCTGAGCCATCAGAGACTGATCTAAATAACATAGTATGTGTGGACTGTCCGTGTGGTATGTGGGGACTCTCAGTGGGTTATGTTTTACCCGGTAAGTTGACTGACAACACATTCTCATTTACAGCAATGACCTAGCGAATAGTTACAGGGGAGAGGAGGGGGAATGAATGAATTAATCAACTGGAAGCTGGGGATGATGGACATGACGGTATGAGGGCCAGATTGGAAATGAACACCCCATCTCTTACAATAAGTACCATGGGATCTTTAGTGACCACAGAGAGTCAGGACACCCATTTAACGTCCCATCCAAAAGACAGCATCCTACACAGGGTAATGTCCCCAATCACTGACCTGGGGTATTGTGATATGTCTTTCAACCAGAGGGAAGAGCGCCTCCTACTGGTCCTCCAACACAACTTCCAGCAGCATYCGGTCTCCCATCCAGGGACCGACCAGGACCAACCTGCTTAGCCAGCCGTGCGATGCAGGGTGGTATGCTGCTGGCTACAAAATGTGGGAACTGTCAGTGTGGAATGTGGGGACTGTCAGTGTGGAATGTGGGGACTGTCACGTAGAAAGAGAGATGCAACAAGAAATATGCCATGCTGACTGTCAACACAGGGGCCCCTCAGGGGTCCATGCTTGKTCCCCTCCTGTACTCCCTGTTCACCCACAACTGTGTGACCGTGCACGACTGCAACACTTTCAATAAGTTTGCCAATGACAAGAGGGTGATAGGCCTGATCACCGACGACAATAAGACAGCCTATAGGGAGGAGTTCAGAGTGTGGTTCCAGGACAACAACCTCAGCCTCAACGTCCGCAAGACAAAGGAGCTGATCGTGGACTACAGGAAACAGAGGGCCTAGTACACCCCCATTCACATCGACAGGGCAAAAGTGGAGCAGGTCGAGAGCTTCAAGTTCCTCGGTGTCCACGTCACTAAGGATCAGTCAAACACTGTCTTCCCCCTCAGAATAATGAAAAGATTTACCAAGGGCCCTAACATCCTCAGAAAGTACTACAGCTGCGCCACTGAGAGCATCTTGACTGGCTGCATCACCGCTTGGTATGGCAACTGCTTGGCATCAGGACGTTACAGAGGGTAGTCCATATGGCCCAGTACATCACTGGGGCTGAGCTCCCTGCCATCCAGGACCTCTATACCAGGCGGTGTCAGARGAAGGCCCTAAAAAATGTCAAAGACTCCCAAGTCATAGACTGTTCTCTCTTATACCGCACGGCAAGCGGTACCGATGCACAAAGTCTCGAACCAATAGGACCTAGAACAGCTTCTACCTCCAAGCCATAAGACTGCTAAATACTTAGTTAAATACTTMGTTAAATAGTTAACTAAATAGCTACCCGGACTATGTGCATTGACCCTTTTGTCACTAACTGTTTTGACTCATCACACTGCTGCTACTGTTGACTATCTGTCACTTTATTCTTAGTTATATGTACATATCTACCACAAGTACCTCGTACCCCTACACATTGACTAGGTACTGGTACCCCGTGTCTATAGCCAACTTATCATTCATTATTAT
>NW_019942970.1:7119-15207 GCF_002910315.2 Salvelinus sp. IW2-2015
TCAGCACCACGCACTTCGCCTGGTTTCTTCTCTGATGTTAGCTCCCATGGTGGGTTCATGCTCGTTTTAAAGAGGAAGAACTGAAAATTTAACGACTATCCATCCCATTATAAACTACCCTTTAAAAAAAAAAGAAGTTGGGGGCAAAACCCCCGAAACCCATGTCCCGAAACCTCCCGTTTCCAAAATAAACTCTCTCTCTATGAGGTGGCAGTCCCTACACTCTCCCCGCTAAAACCAGAGAATAGCTATATACAAGATCAAAAAAAGCTTGCCCCCCTTGCCCCGGGCAAAAAAACAGAATTCTTTTCCAGAGCAAACAAGACCCCGTTTCGGGGTCTTATGATGCCGGAATACTTCATTAGTGTTCTTTATAAATTAGTCCATAAAATGAGTGAATGTAAAGGCGTAGGGCTCCGCTACACACAGATATAATAGCTCAACCCAGATAATGCGTCCGTTCGGACAAAAGTCCATACCATCGCACTGTGTGAAAAAAGAGTAGTACGAAGACTAATAACAATTAAACCTGGGTTTTAATGGGGTTGGGAATAAAAAAAAAAATTTTTTTGGAAAAACCCCTACCCCTTTTATTCAAAATGCTTTTTTGGGCCCAACGGCCCCCCCCGGGGGGGGCCATTAAAATTTCTGGGGCCCCCCCCCTTTAAGCCCCCCCCCCCCCTAAAACCGTGGGGTTTTAAACACCCCCCTAAGTTTTTTTTTCCCCACCCCAAGGGGGGCACTTAAGTTTTTTCTCTCTAAAGTTTTAACCCAAAACCCAATGCGCCGGTTTTTTGTTGGGTTTTGGACCCCAAGTTCCCCCAACCCAAAACTGGGGCCCGGGGGTTGGGTTTTATTTCCGGCCCGCTCTTTTTCCAAAAGGGGAAAAAAAAAAATTAAGGTTTTAACAATCGTCCATTTGAATACGCTGAAAAAACAACCAAACCCAAGCCCCCCCACTACCGGGGGGGTTTTCGGTTTTTTCATAGGTTTTTTTGGGGGCACCAAAAACATCCCGCCTTGTGTTTTTAAAGAAAAAAACCAAAATAATAAAACAGTATTCAATACAAAAACTTACCCAAGGTTTGTTTCTTTTTTACCCTTTTTTTGGGTTCAGAAAACAGCTGTTAAAACCGGTTAGGGTTTTTTTAGCCCTAACCCAAGGGCCCCCCCCCCCCCCGGTCCTTTGCCCCCCCACCCGGTTCTTTCTTGCTCCCCAAACAAAATGGAAAAAAAGGTTTTTTAATAGCCCTAAAGCCCCCCTCTACCCCATTATCTTCCCCTTTTAAGGTCTTTTTTTTTTTTTTTCCCCAGCCCA
Organism: Salvelinus sp. IW2-2015; assembly: GCF_002910315.2. Classification (NCBI taxonomy): domain Eukaryota; kingdom Metazoa; phylum Chordata; class Actinopteri; order Salmoniformes; family Salmonidae; genus Salvelinus; species Salvelinus sp. IW2-2015. The sequence goes on from NW_019942970.1 coordinate 8,438, forward strand.
CCCCCCCTTTAATTTTTTTGGAAAAAATCCCCCCCTTCTTCAAAGGTTTCCCCCCCAAAAAAAAAACAAAGTTTGAAAAAAAAACCCCCTGTGGGAAAAAAATAATGGGGGGGTTTTTTTTTCGATTCATAATGAATTTACAAGGGTTTCAATGTTTGTCTGCCTCTCTCTCTCTTCTCTCTCTTCTATTTTTCTCTAAGCTCAATCTCTCTTCTTCTTTTTCATACAGAAAATCATCTAGCGAGTCTCTAATGCTCTACATCTCTTTTCTCTCTACTCTCAATTATTCCCCTTCTTTCGAAAAATAGAAGGGTCTCCCCCCTCCCTCCTCTCTTCTACACAACTCTCTAGGCTTCTCTTGTTTTTCTCTACAGACTGCCTCCCACATCGGGGAACATCTTGCCATCCCACCCCCACTCCTCGCATCCTCTCACCTTGGTCTTCTTTTCCCCATAGTCCTGCGTCTCTACCTCACTCCTTCTTTATCATAGCTCACACACCGCTCCCCTCTCCCACATCACAACTTTCCCCCGCCCCTCCTCTCCTTCATTTCTTTTCTTTCCGGACAAACCCTTGTGACAATCCGGTTTCCTTTGTTTATATTATATATTTAACGGGGTCGAGGGTTTTCTTTTAGCTTGTTGGCAATTAAAAAATAATAAATACTCCATTGGTCATTTTCGTTTTGCCCACCCCACTGGCCCCCCCCAGAAACACGCCAACCTACATCCGCAATCACTAAAGCGACTTCCCCCCATCCTTCTCCCTCATCCTAATAATATATACCGCCATCCACTATTCTTCTTTCCCGGATAGGCTTATTTCTTTACATAACATTCGGACAATTACCCATTCATACACTGCCGCCCCGCCTGTCATGACTTTGTACTTCTCTTCCTTCCTTCTTGCCTCTTCCTCTGTCTATTTATAATCTTATAATCTCATAATTCACCCTTTATTGTGTTTTTGTGAACTATTATCAATAAGAAGATATAAAGAGAATGTATTGGGGAAATGATGTGGTCAGGATGACACGGGAGCTTGTCCATAGGATGCGAGGCGTCTTAGATCTAGACAACGGGTTGGGAGGGTCATTTAGAGTTCACCACCGTCTTGTAATCCCCAACAAATAAGCAGGGCGGGGTTGTGGACCAAAAAAGCTTTGGGGAGGCGGTAAAAGGGAAAAGAAAAAGATGTCTCTCACTAGGCAATGAGGTTTGAGAGTGCTAAGAGAGTAGATGTTGTGATATAATAACTAGTGTTATTTCTTAATATTCTCATTTGCCTGGGGTTTCGTACACACGCTTTTTGATGTGTTATCATGAAGCATTTACACTCTGAAGGTTGGTTATAAAGAGATATAGAATATGTAAGCTGATCGGCGTGAAATATTACATTAGTTTCTCTCATGTCCCAGAAGAGATATATTGTGGGATTTACAGTTATCAGTCAAACATGATTAAAGTAATACTAAACGGATAAAGAAAGAAACGGACACCATCCCACTTTCTCTTGTTATATATTTGTTTAGATGTTTGTTCTTCCTAGTGTGACTGATCTAGCTTTTAAATTTTATACTAGTATACTTAATAATAATCACTGATCAAGGCTGGGGGTTTTATCAATTGTTCTCACAGAAGATTGATAAATATATTATAATTCTACTACAGCCACCACCACGGTTGAAATAAAATGTAATGAATTTATTATTCAGTGGAATTTAGTAATTTACCCATTTGAAAAAAATATAAAAAATAGGAATTAAAACCATATTTACACTTGGGGGGACCGCGCTTGATATTCTTATTTTAATGATTTTCAGATTCTTAAAATAACAATCATATGTCATTTGAGCAGTGGTTACAAGCTGCGCACTGCAATTAAAATATCACAAACTTCTAAAGACAGCTCGCGGTTGTTGGGTCCCAAACTTATTCTTTTGATATAGACCTCGTACAATTTATATTTCTTGTTTTGTAAAGTCTCTGCGACAACATAAGTGATTTTCAACTCTAAAGAGTGGCATTCAGTTTTAAACACACTGTAAGCTAGTAATATATATTAAAATAAGAGGCGCACCGGCGTCCCTCAACGCATCCTTGGTGTGTCCGCCGAATTGTTGTAAGGCCGGCTTGTGTGATTGTGATTTGTTATCTCTCCGACTGTCTACCAATTCATACAGTTCACGCTATTCCTGTTATCTCACTTTTGGCCACTTATCTTGTTTCCCTCCTTTGGCCACATTATATTAGTCTCATCGTCAGCTAAAGAACACCACAATAACATATTTCTTATGTTGACTCATATATCACTCTCTCTCATAAATTATCCACTAAATAACAGCCCTGCTCACTAAATAGCTCAAAATAATAACCAGTCAACAAATCACATGAAGCTGTTAAATTCATAAATATGGGAGCGAATATCAAAAATTAATTTGACTTTTGGTTGTTTTTCTTTTATAGTTGCTCTATAACCCAATTCTTTGGTTACTCCTTTTTCACCTCCTGTCAATTAATTTGTGTAGAGTGGTTGCGAGTGTGTGGAAAACAAAGGACAGATTGTCAGGAACAGGGTCCACTTCTTACTAATGCACGCTTCTGAACATGAAGATAGCTTAAAAGTTGATCCCCAGTTAGTATCAATGAGAGCCATATTGTTTTTCTAAATGATAGAGATACGCATTGATTTTAGTATAGTGGCCCCAACGGCGACCTGTTTCTCTGCGGCGCAATAATTTAGGAGTACACAAGGTTACTAGAATATATGCACTTATACAGATGTGTCATATGTGTTTTAAGTTACGCTCCGCTACCCCACTCGTAACTTTGAAAAGGAACAAATAAAACCTCCTCTTCACATTGTTATGATAAGGTATCATCCTTCCCCCACCACTCCACACTATCTTTATTTTTTGTAAAGCTACAGTCAACTAAGTAAAACGACAAACACAAAAACGCACCCAACAACAACACACACCTCACACAACAACACCAAAACAACAAACAAATCACATCACTATCCACCACACAATACAACCACAGCACCCCACACACACCCACCACCCCACACATCTCTACACACTCGCATCCACACAACCGCACCACAACAACAACAACACACACAACCCTTCTCCCCCCACCAACACAACACAACAACACTCACTCTCACTACACTATCAATACTATCACTATTGGCGACGCCTCATTTCCTTTGTGGTTGCTGTATATTTTTTTTTATTTGATACTATGTATACAGCTTTTTGCTAATTCCTGTATTTATTAATGTTTTTGCAGTTTTTCGCCTTGTTATATTGGCCCCTCTCCCGCTTATAATTTTCTTTTGTTTGGGCATATGGGTTTTTTCCACCAATTAAGTACATAATAAGAGTATTTTATTGAATTAACCCACTGCGCACGCCCGGTGGTCGGGAGTATGAGCAAAATGGAATATGATTATATATATTTTACTATTAGTTAGCTTTCTGGGGTTTTTAGGATAGATTTAATCTCCAGAGAATAGCATAACTTGCGTGGCTCTACAACTTGTTTATCATTTGGATAATAGCCCCTCGCACCTAAAAGAAGGAGTATTATTTTTTTTAACAGACCAGCAATAATATGTTGACTTAACCTCAAGTGGTTGGCCAACATCAGCATACATAAGAAACATACTGTAAGACAGTAACAGACAGGCAGGGCACTGAATGTCAGAAACACTAACAATAAACCAAATATGAGAGGGGATCGGAAAATGTTCACCAATAATAAATTCCGGTGCACAGTGACTTACCCCGCTTAAAAAATTCCCACCCTAACGGTTTGTTGATCCACCTAGTGAAAATCGCCTCACTTTGACCCTTCGTCGCGGGACTTTCATACCCGTTCTACTTTTCTCTTCATTACGATTCTACGCCCTCCGCCGGAGACAGAGTCACAGTTTTATGTGTCAAGTCACCCAACTAATTCATATATAATTCGAACTCGCACAATTCTGGGCAGAACTTTTTAATCAAAATATTTTGACTTATTTTGCACTTATCTCGATTGACACTGGCTGGGGTTCACCTCGCCCTTAACCCTGCCTATTTAAAGACTTGTGGTATTAATGGATACTGGTGTGGCTATGTTTATTTTGGTGAGAGTCTTCTAGCTATTGGTGTATTTTGTCTTCATTATATATGAAACATGTGCAACAAAAATGTATCGGATTTGGGGCACATAACCAACACGAAAAAGGAGATACTTGATAGCGTTTTTGCGTGGAAGTGTGCTGAAAATCCCCAAACAATGCAGAGAGAAAGAGAATAATAAATGAAAGTAAAACAAGGTAATAATCAAAGTAATAGTAAGATACATAATAATCGTTTGATGTGATTTTATGTAGTGTTTGCATGCGTGCCCTTCCTGTCTGTCTGTCTACAGTATGTTCTATGGGATGCTGCAGTGCAACACTGAGGAAAGTCAATTAGCTGGTGTGTAATGTCTTCATTAAGTACAGTGTAGAGCAGCAGAGCCATCATCACCCCAGGCTAACGTGTTTATCATTCCACCGCCCGCCCCGCTGCCATTATGCTAATACAGTACATAWRGAAAAACCAATGCCCAAATAATAAAAAGCATAAATGTTTACACAATTGCAAACATTTAATACAGGATTTTGTGTGTGTGTGTGTGTGTGTCTTTTGTACATGACTGGTAGCTACTAAAGCAGTGTGGGTGTGTGGGAATTACATCATTTGGAAGAGGAATTGCAGTTCATGTACACGTACTAAAACACTATGCATCTGTTGTGCTATCTGACCTGGACCCAAATGTCCCAGGCATCCTCCATTAGATCTGGACCATGAAACAAGCCCATTCTACTGGTAAAGCGCTGCAGTCAGAACGCATTAGAATACTCCTAACTGCCTGGGAAGAGAGACAATGTCCTTTTGTTTTCCAAATACAAATAAAATAAAGGTCAAGTAAAGTACCAAATGAGATAGAGGCAATAGAGAAAGACGGTATTAATTGAATCCCCCATATTAGAATTTAACAGCCATGGATGGAGGGTATTAGCATTATAGCACTGCAGTAGTGATTAGAGGATGGTTATGGTCATAAGAAAGATGTGGCTTAGCTACATCTTATTTCCAAATAGAAACAAGATAGTGGCCAAATTGTACAGGAATGTAAAGAAGGAGACATAGAATACATCCTGGCTTTAGAGGGCCTTGATTAAAATAAGTACAGGTGTGCCATCTTAATTTGATCACTTTGTTGTCGCAGAGACTTTTCAACAGAAATATAAATTGTAGTCTATTCAAAGTTTTAAAAAGGCTTCTAAAGTTTGTAATTCCCACTTTAAAATGTCAGACTTGATTTGACGAAAAAAGTATCAACCCCTAGAAAAGTGTCCATTAATTATAATCCACATAATAATTCACATTTCCTGTTGCTGAGGATTATTTTCCTGCTGTGAGAAACTGGACAGATTAAGATACTGTAGTTTTACTATCAGGATAGAAGTCAAACACTTGAGAATATTACAGAGAGGGATGGGCCAGTGTTTCTAATCAGTTGACTGTTTACTGTAATGACAAAATCTTCTCTGGACATAGAGACAAGGTAATAGTCAGACAGCACAACATCTTACCAGCGGTGTGCATGACCTCAAACGTGTTCCGGAAGGATGGATTTAAACCTAGTTATTTTCACAGTCTCTCTCTTGCTCTCCCTCTCTGTGCCTCCCCAGTTCCAGCTTGGCCAGGTGAGTTACTGCCATGACCCCTCCCCCCTCAGATCTGAGTTGTCTATTACAGTGCCTGTCAGCCTGCCACACATTCAATACTCCTACTCTGAAAGCACACACGTGATGAAGGGTTTAGAGAGAGGAGAGGCAGAAGGGAAGGAAGAGAGTAAAGCAGGGCAGGGCTGTAAGATGGGGAATGGAAGAGAAAGAGAAAAGGGAGGATGGAAAAAGGAGAGGAGAAGATGGGGAAGTGTTAGTGATTGGGAGTAGGTTTTGGGGGCAGTGGGTCAAAACGAAAATGACAAGATTTTTTTTTTAGCAACATTCAGATAGAAACCAGTGGTGTGCTGCTCTCCAGCTTTAACATCAGAAGAGACCAGTGCGTGTGCTGCTCACTCAGCTACATCAGATAGAGAACCAGGTGGGTTGCTGCTCACCAGCTAACATCATTGAGAGAAACCAGGTGTGTGCTGCGCTCCCAGCTAACATCCAATGAGAGAACCAGAGATCCGTGCTGCTGCTACCAGCTAACATCAGATTGAGAACCAGGTGGTTGCTGCTCACCAGCTAACATCAGAGTAAGAAACCAGTGTTGCGGGACAGCTAATCATCAGAAGAGACCAGCGTGCTGCTACCAGCTAACCAGGTGAGAACCAGGTGGTTCTGCCACCAGCTCCAGCTGCACCCACGGCCCTTTGCAGGCACAACAGCACCAACCACCACCCACCAGTCAACCACCAACACAATACCACCCAGCCCAACCAGCCAAGCGACCAACCAAACCACCAGTCACCCCAACCGACCAGCCAACAACCAACCAGCCGACCAGCCAACACAGCCAGCCAACCAAGCCAGCCCAGCCGACCAGCCAACGCATCCAGCACCCACCCAACCCCAGCCAACCCAACCAACCATCCACCCAGCAAACCATCCAGCCACCAAGTCCAACCACCAACCCACCAACCGACAGCCAACCAACCAACCAGCCGACCAGCACACCAGCCACCAAACCATCCAGCCAGGCAAGCCATCCAGCA
>NW_019942970.1:16077-27496 GCF_002910315.2 Salvelinus sp. IW2-2015
AGCCAGCCAGCCAACCAGCCAGCTAACCAGCCAACCAACCAACCAGCCAGCCTCATCTCCATGCTAAACCATGCTCTCCAGTAAGGGCTGCTGCCGCCTGGCCGGGGTTGATAACAGATGAAAACACTACACACACATACACACAATCACATAGTCACACTCAGAGAGAAACAAACACATTATACGCACAATTATATAGACACACACACACACACAAACAGAGACAGACACATCCATGCACACGACATGCACACTACACACACACTACACACACACACATACACACACATACACACAGAGGCACGAAGATAGAAATGCACACACACATCCGGACACACACACACATCAAACCCAGGCACAGTGCCTGATTCATCGTGTTCCCTCTGTTCCAGTTGAGCCCCTTCCTTCTGCAGATGAAACAGCAGAGGGTTGGTAGTTCACAGCCCCTGTGAGGAAGGTGGAGAGGAGCAATCGCAAGGGGGAGGCTTTGGAGCMCAAACAAAGAAACAAACAAGTAGCCTGAAAACATAATTTAGGCAGTCTGTGAGTCTATAAGGCCTGGTCCCAGCTGGGGTAGAGAACCCAATGCACCCCTGCTGYTCTCCAGCTCTGATTCTCACTAKAATGAAATAGTGAAATAGATAAGGTTGGGCTGGGGGGAGCGTTTAAACAGCTCCAGTGTGTTCTGCCTGTTTCAGTCTCATTGAGAGAGAGGAGGGGCCAAAAGAGAGGGAGGAGAGAAAGAAAGAGAGAGAGAGAGAAAGAGAGAAAGAGAGAGAGAGAGAAAGATAGAAAGAAAGAGAGAGAGAAAGAGAGAAAGAAAGAGAGAGAGAGAAAGAGAGAGAGAGAAAGAGAGAAAGAAAGAGAGAGAGGAGTCAGGCTCAGTGGGAATGCCACATTCAGGGCACGGGAGGAGCCTCTGTTCTCCTCTGATAACAACGATAAAGAAAAACGACCTATCTGTGTACTCACTACACTAGGTAGTGGAATCCAACAATATCTGAGTAYTGAAGAGGCTTATAGTATTGTAGCAGCAGTACTTACAGTAGCAGCAGCCAACCAAGGTGATACACGGCATCCATTTTGCCCCTGCATTTAGTATTCATTTTCAAGACGATCAAACTNCAGAGGGAGAAATAGGGACTCTAATCAGAGGGCAAAATAGGGGACAGGTGTGAAAGAGTAAATGAGGTCGTTRGGAGAATGAGAAACAGCTGGGAGCAGGAACGGAACGATAGAGAGAGAGAGCGGGAGAGGGAGAGAGGGAGGAGGAGAGAGAGAGAGAGAGAAAGAGGGAAAGAACCTAATAAGACCAGCAGAGGGAAGCACAGGGACAAGACATGATGATCACAGACAAAACATGACATATACAGGGTAAAGTCCCCAATCCCTGCCCTGGGGTATTGTGATATTTCTTTAGACCAGAGGAAAGAGTGCCTCCTACTGGTCCTCCAACACACCTTCCAGCAGAATTTGGTCTCCCATCCAGGGACCAACCAGGACCAACCCTGCTTAGCTTTAGAGTCAAGCCAGCAGTGGGATGCAGGGTGGTATGCTGCTGGCTACAAAATGTGGGGACTGTCAGTGTGGAATGTGGGGACTGTCAGTGTGGAATGTGGGGACTGTCACGTAGAAAGAGAGATGCAACAAGAAATCTGCCATGCTGACCSTCAACACAGGGACACCTCAGGGGTGCATGCTTGGTCCCCTCCTGTACTCCCTGTTCACCCACAACTGTGTGACAGTGCACGACTGCAACACTTTCATTAAGTTTGCCAATGACAAGAGGGTGGTAGGCCTGATCACCGACGACGATAAGACAGCTTATAGGGAGGAGGTCAGAGACTAGCAAGTCAAAGGAGGTGATCGTGGACTACAGGAAACAGATGGCCTAGTACACCCCCATTCACATTGACAGGGCTAAAGTGGAGCGGGTCGAGAGCTTCGAGTTCATTGGTGTCCACATCACTAAGGATCTATCAAACACATCAACACAGTCATGAGGAAGGCACGAGAATGCTTCTTCCTCCTCAGGATGAAACTATTTACCACGGGCCCTAGGGTCCTCAAAACGTTCTACAGCTGCACCATTGAGAGCCACTTGACTGGCGGCATCACCGCTTGGTATGGCAACAGCTTGGCATCCGGACGCTACAGAGGGTAGTCCGTACGGCTCAGTACATCACTGGGGCCGAGCTCCCTGCCATCCAGGACCTCTATACCAGGCGGTGTCAGAGGAAGGCACTAAAAATTGTCAAAGACACCAGCCACCCAAGTCATAGACTGTTCTCTCTTATACCGCACGGCAAGCGGTACCGATGCACAAAGTCTCAAACCAACAGGACCCTGAACAGCTTCTACCTCCAAGACATAAGACTGCTAAATACTTAGTTAAATACTTAGTTAAATAGTTAACTAAATAGCTACCCGGACTATGTGCATTGACCCTTTTGTCACTAACTGTTTTGACTCATCACACTGCTGCTACTGTTGACTATCTGTCACTTTATTCTTAGTTATATGTACATATCTACCACAAGTACCTCGTACCCCTACACATTGACTAGGTACTGGTACCCCGTGTCTATAGCCAACTTATCATTCATTATTATGTATCTACTATTACTTTGATTATTACCTGTTTTACTTATTACCTGTTATTATTTTCTTTCTCTCTGCATTGTTGGGGATTCAGATTCAGAAAACGTTCATGTCCTCGGGGAGGCAATACATTTGGCAGCAGTCATAAAACATATCACATATAAAAATTACAAATAAATAGCAACGGATATTTACAAGCAAATAGGCAGGGTAAGGGCAGTTTCATTGTGCAATGCTAAGTGCAATTAGTCCAACATTTTGTTAAGTTGCAGAATTGCATTCGGAATAAAAGAGTACTTGGCCATATGTACCTGCGGCCAGGGAGAAGGAGCTAGAATTCGTAGTAGAGTGAGTGATTGGGCCCACAAGTAAGCATTTCACTGTTAGTTCACACCTGTTATTTACAAAGCACGTGACGAATACATTTTGATGTGATTTTATGTAGTGTTTGCATGMGTGCCCTTCCTGTCTGTCTGTCTACAGTATGTTCTATGGGATGCTGCAGTGCAACACTGAGGAAAGTCAATTAGCTGGTGTGTAATGTCTTCATTAAGTACAGTGTAGAGCAGCAGAGCCATCATCACCCCAGGCTAACGTGTTTATCATTCCACCGCCCGCCCCGCTGCCATTATGCTAATACAGTACATAAAGAAAAACCAATGCCCAAATAATAAAAAGCATAAATGTTTACACAATTGCAAACATTTAATACAGGATTTTGTGTGTGTGTGTGGTGTGTCTTTTGTACATGACTGGTAGCTACTAAAGTAGTGTGGGTGTGTGGAATTACATCATTTGGAAGAGGAATTGCAGTTCATGTACACGTACTAAAACACTATGCATCTGTTGTGCTATCTGACCTGGACCCAAATGTCCCAGGCATCCTCCATTAGATCTGGACCATGAAACAAGCCCATTCTACTGGTAAAGCGCTGCAGTCAGAACGCATTAGAATACTCCTAACTGCCTGGGAAGAGAGACAATGTCCTTTTGTTTTCCAAATACAAATAAAATAAAGGTCAAGTAAAGTACCAAATGAGATAGAGGCAATAGAGAAAGACGGTATTAATTGAATCCCCCATATTAGAATTTAACAGCCATGGATGGAGGGTATTAGCATTATAGCACTGCAGTAGTGATTAGAGGATGGTTATGGTCATAAGAAAGATGTGGCTTAGCTACATCTTATTTCCAAATTCGAAAAAGATAGTGGCCAAATTGTACAGGAATGTAAAAAAGGAGACATAGAATACATCCTGGCTTTAGACGGCCTTGATTAAAATAAGTACAGGTGTGCCATCTTAATTTGATCACTTTGTTGTCGCAAAGAATTTTCAACAGAAATGCAAATTGTAGTGTAATCAAAGTTTTAAAAAGGCTTTCTAAAGTTTGTAATTCCCACTTTAAAATGTCAGACCAAACAAAAAATGTATCAACCCCTAGRAAAGTGTCCATTAATTATAATCCACATAGTAATTCACATTTCCTGTTGCTGCAGGAATATTTTCCTGCTGTGAGAAACTGGTCAAATTAAGAGACTGTAGTTTTACTATCAGGATAGTAGTCAAACACTAGAGAATCTTACAGAGAGGGATGGGCCAGTGTTTCTCATCAGTTGACTGTTTACTGTAATGACCAAATCTTCTCTGGACATAGAGACAAGGTAATAATCAGACAGCACAGCATCTTACCAGCGGTGTGCATGACCTCAAACGTGTTCCGGAAGGATGGATTTAAACCTAGTTATTTTCACAGTCTCWCTCTTGCTTTCCCTCTCTGTGCCTCCCCAGTTCCCGCTTGACCAGGTGACCAGTCGCTGCCAGGACCCCTTTTCCCCTCAGATCTGAGTTGTCCATTACAGTGCCTGTCAGCCTGCCACACAATCAATACTCCTACTCTGAAAGCACACACGAGATGAAGGGGTTAGAGCGAGGAGAGGAAGGAAGAGAGTAAAGCAGGGCAGGGCTGTAAGATGGGGAATGGAAGAGAACGAGAAAAGGGAGGATGGAAAGAGGAGAGGAGAAGATGGGGGAAGTGTTAGTGATTGGGAGTAGGTCTTGGGGGCAGTGGGTCAAAAAGAAAAAGACAAGAAACATTTTCTGGGGAGCAAAAATGCCAACAGCTAAAAGCTGATATATATAAACAAAGGGAGAGGGTGAGAGGATGAGAGAGAGGGTGAGAGAGAGTGGGAGTGCGAGATGGAGGACATGGATGAGGAGTGTGGGATGAAGAGGTAGAGGAGAGCTGGATAGAAACAGAGAAAGAGTGAGAGAGAGAGAGAGGGTGAGAGAGAGGGTGAGAGAGAGAGGCAGTGGGAGGAGGTGGAGAATGCTATATATAATGTCAAGGCTTCAGGAATAACTCCTATGAGTGATTGTTCAGTTCCTCTTTAAACAGCATGAACCACTATGCAGCTAACATCAGATAGAGAACCAGGTGGTATGCTGCTCACCAGCTAACATCAGATAGAGAACCTGATGTTTAGCTGGTTGAGGCGGTCAACCAGCTAGAGATTCTACTATTCTTGATGCGTTTACCTGAGTGAGGCAGCACACCACTGGTTCCTATCTGATGTTAGCTGGTGAGCAGCACACACCTGGTTCTCTTCTGATGTTAGCTGTGAGCAGCACACCACCTGGTTCTCTATCTGATGTTAGCTGGTGAGCAGCACACCACCTGGTTCTCTATCTGATGTTTAGCTGGTGAGCAGCACACCACTTGGTTCTCTATCTGATGTTAGCTGGTGAGCAGCATACACCATGGTTCTCTATCTGATGTTAGCTGGTGAGCAGCACACCACCTGGTTCTCTATCTGATGTTAGCTGGTGAGCAGCACACCACCTGGTTCTCTATCTGATGTTAGCTGGTGAGCAGCACACCACCCTGGTTCTCTATCTGATGTTAGCTGGTGAGCAGCACACACTGGTTCTCTATCTGATGTTAGCTGGTGAGGCACACAACACTGGTTCTCTTTGATGTTAGCTGGTGAGCAGCACCCACCTGGTTCTCTATCTGATGTTAGCTGGATGAGCAGCACCACTGGTTTCTATCTGATGTTAGCTGGTGAGGCAGCATACCACCTGGTCTCTTCTGATGTTAGCTGGTGAGCAGCACAACCTGGTTCTCTATCTGATGTTAGCTGGTGAGCAGCACACCACTGGTTTCTCTATCTGATGTTAGCTGGTGAGCAGCAACACCTGGTTCTCTATCTGATGTTAGCTGGTGAGCAGCAACACCACCTGGTTCTCTATCTGATGTTAGTTGGTGAGCAGCAACCACCTGGTTCTCTATCTGATGTTAGCTGGTGAGCAGCACACACTGGTTCTCTATCTGATGTTAGCTGGTGAGCAGCCACCCTGGTTCTCTATCTGATTGTTAGCTGGTAGAGCAGCAACCACCTGGTTCTCTATCTGATGTTAGCTGGTGAGCAGCATACCACCTGGTTCTCTATTGATGTTAGCTGGTGAGCAGCACACCACCTGGTTCTCTATCTGATGTTAGCTGGTGAGCAGCACACCACCTGGTTCTCTATCTGATGTTAGCTGGTGAGCAGCACACACCATGGTTTTCTATCTGAATGTTATAGCTGGTGAGCAGCATACCACCTGGTTCTTCTACTGATGTTGCTGGTGAGCAGCACACACTGGTTCTCTATCTGATGTTAGCTGGAGCAGCACACCACCTGGTTCTCTATCTGATGTTAGCTGGTGAGCAGCACACCACTGGTTCTCTATCTGATGTTAGCTTGAGCAGCACACCACCTGGTTCTCTATCTGATGTTAGCTGGTGAGCCAGCACCACCTGGTTCTCTATCTGATGTTAGCTGGTGAGCAGCAACACCTGGTTCTCTATCTGATGTTAGCTGGTGAGCAGCACACACCTGGTTCTCTATCTGATGTTAGCTGGTGAGCAGCACACCACCTGGTTCTCTATCTGATGTTAGCTGGTGAGCAGCTACACTGGTTTCTATCTGATGTTAGCTGTGAGCAGCACACCCTGGTTCTCTATCTGATGTTAGCTGGTGAGCAGCAACCACGTGGTTCCTATCTGATGTTAGCTGGTGAGCAGCAACACCTGGTTCTCTATTGATGTTAGCTGGTGAGCAGCACACCACCTGGTTCTCTATCTGATGTTAGCTGGTGAGCAGAACACCTGGTTCTCTATCTGATGTTAGCTGGTGAGCAGCACAACCACTGGTTCTCTATCTGATGTTAGCTGGTGAGCAGACACCACCTGGTTCTCTATCTGATGTTAGCTGGTGAGCAGAAACACCTGGTTCTCTATCTGATGTTAGCTGGTGAGCAGCATACCACCTGGTTCTCTATCTGATGTTAGCTGGTGAGCAGCAAACACTGGTTCTCTATCTGATGTTAGCTGGTGAGCAGCAAACCACCTGGTTCTCTATCTGATGTTAGCTGGTGAGCAGCACACCACCTGGTTCTCTATCTGATGTTAGCTGGTGAGCAGCAACCACCTGGTTCTCTACTCTGATGTTAGCTGGTGAGCAGCACACCACCTGGTTCTCTATCTGATGTTAGCTGGTGAGCAGCACACCACCTGGTTCTCTATCTGATGTTAGCTGGTGAGCAGCAACCACCTGGTTCTCTATCTGATGTTAGCTGGTGAGCAGCACACCACCTGGTTCTCTATCTGATGTTAGCTGGTGAGGCAGCACACCACCTGGTTCTCTATCTGATGTTAGCTGGTGAGCAGCACACCACCTGGTTCTCTATCTGATGTTAGCTGGTGAGGCAGCACACCACCTGGTTCTCTATCTGATGTTAGCTGTGAGCAGCAACCACCTGGTTCTCTATCTGATGTTAGCTGGTGAGCAGCACAACCACCTGGTTCTCTATCTGATGTTAGCTGGTGAGCAGCACACCACCTGGTTCTCTATCTGATGTTAGCTGGTGAGCAGCATACCACCTGGTTCTCTATCTGATGTTAGCTGGTGAGCAGCACACCACCTGGTTCTCTATCTGATGTTAGCTGGTGAGCAGCACACCACTGGTTCTCTATCTGATGTTAGCTGGTGAGCAGCAACCACCTGGTTCTCTATCTGATGTTAGCTGTGAGCAGCATACCACCTGGTTCTCTATCTGATGTTAGCTGGTGAGCAGCACACCACCTGGTTCTCTATCTGATGTTAGCTGGTGAGCAGCACACACACTGGTTCTCTATCTGATGTTAGCTGGTGAGCAGCAACACCACCTGGTTTCTCTATCTGATGTTAGCTGGTGAGCAGCACACACCTGGTTCTCTATCTGATGTTAGCTGGTGAGCAGCAACACCTGGTTTCTTATCTGATGTTAGCTGGTGAGCAGCACACCACCTGGTTCTCTATCTGATGTTAGCTGGTGAGCAGCAACCACCTGGTTCTCTCTTGATGTTAGCTGGTGAGCAGCAACCCACTGGTTTCTTCTATCTGATGTTTACGCTGTGAGCAGCAACCACCCTGGTTCTCTATCTGATGTTAGCTTGGTGAGCAGCACACCACCTGGTTTCTCTATCTGATGTTAGCTGGTGAGCAGCATACCACTGGTTCTATATCTGATTTTAGCTGTGAGCAGCACACACCTGGTTCTCTATCTTATGTTAGCTGGTGAGCAGCATACCACCTGGTTCTCTATCTGATGTTACTGATGAGAGCACACCACTCTGGTTCTTCTATCTGATGTTAGCTGGTGAGCAAGCACACCACCTGGTTCTCTATCTGATGTTAGCGTGGTGAGCAGCATACCACCATGGTTCTTATCTGATGTTAGCTGGTGAGAGAACCACCTGGTTCTCTATCTGATTAGTGGAGCAGCACACCACTGGTTCTCTATCTGATGTTGCTGGTGAGCAGCACACCACCTGTTCTCTATCTGATGTTAGCTGTGAGCAGCACACCACTGGTCTCTATCTGATGTTAGCTGGTGAGCAGCACACCACCTGGTTCTCTATCTGATGTTAGCTGGTGAGCAGCACACCACCTGGTTCTCTATCTGATTAGCTGGTGAGCAGACACCACCTGGTTCTCTATCTGATGTTAGCTGGTGAGCAGCACACCACCTGGTTCTCTATCTGATGTTAGCTGGTGAGCAGCACACCACCTGGTTCTCTATCTGATGTTAGCTGGTGAGCAGCACACCACCTGGTTCTCTATCTGATGTTAGCTGTGAGCAGCCACCACCTGGTTCTCTATCTGATGTTAGCTGGTGAGCAGCACACCACCTGGTTCTCTATCTGATGTTAGCTGGTGAGAGCAGCACACACCTGGTTCTCTATCTGATGTTAGCTGGTGAGCAGCCACCACTGGTTCTCTATCTGATGTTAGCTGGTGAGCAGCACACACCTGGCCTCTATCTGATGTTAGCTGTGAGCAGCACACCACTGGTTCTCTATCTGATGTTAGCTGGTGAGCAGCACACCACCTGGTTCTCTATCTGATGTTAGCTGGTGAGCAGCACACCACCTGGTTCTCTTCTGATGTTGCTGGTGAGCAGCATACCACCTGGTTCTCTATCTGATTTAGCTGTGAGCAGCACACACCTGGTTCTCTATCTGATGTTAGCTGGTGAGCAGCACACCACCTGGTTCTCTATCTGATGTTAGCTGGTGAGCAGCATACCACCTGGTTCTCTATCTGATTGTAGCTGGTGAGCAGCACACCACCTGGTCTCTATCTGATGTTAGCTGGTGAGCACAACCACCTGGTTTCTTATCTGATGTTAGCTGGTGAGCAGCAACCACCTGGTTCTCTATCTGATGTTAGCTGTGAGCAGCATACCACCTGGTTCTCTATCTGATGTTAGCTGGTGAGCAGCATACCACCTGGTTCTCTATCTGATGTTAGCTGGTGAGCAGACAACACCTGGTTCTCTATCTGATGTTAGCTGGTGAGCAGCATACCACCTGTTCTCTATCTGATGTTAGCTGGTGAGCAGCACACCACCTGGTTCTCTATCTGATGTTAGCTGTGAGCAGCACCACTGGTTCATCCTGATGTGTCCGCTCATGGTTCTATCTAATGTTAGCTGGTGAGCAGCAACACCTGGTTCTCTATCTGATGTTAGCTGATGAGCAACCACCTGTTTCTATCTGATGTTAGTGGTGAGCAGCAACACACTGGTTCTCTATCTGATGTTAGCTGGTGAGCAGCAAACACCTGGTTCTATCTGATGTTAGCTGGTGAGCAGCATACCACCTGGTTCTCTATCTGATGTTAGCTGGTGAGCAGCACACACCTGGTTCTCTATCTGATGTTGCTGGCTGGGAGCAGCAACCACCTGGTTCTCTATCTGATGTTAGCTGGTGAGCAGCAACCACCACTGGTTCTCTATCTGATGTTAGCTGGTGAGCAGCACACCACCTGGTTTCTATCTGATGTTAGCTGGTGAGCAGCACCACCTGGTTCTCTATCTGATGTTAGCTGGTGAGCAGCAACCACCTGGTTCTCTATCTGATGTTAGCTGGTGAGCAGCACACCCTGTCTTCTATCTGATGTTAGCTGGTGAGCAGCACACACTGTTCTCTATCTGATGTTAGCTGGTGAGCAGCAACCACCTGGTTTCTATCTGATTTAGCTGGTGAGCAGCACACCACCTGGTTCTCTATCTGATGTTAGCTGGTGAGCAGCACACCACCTGGTTCTCTATCTGATGTTAGCTGGTGAGCAGCACACCACTGGTTCTCTATCTGATGTTAGCTGGTGAGCAGCAACCACCTGGTTCTCTATCTGATGTTAGCTGGTGAGCAGCACAACCACCTGGTCTCTATCTGATGTTAGCTGGTGAGCAGCATACCACCTGGTTCTCTATCTGATGTTAGCTGGTGAGCAGCACACCACCTGGTTCTCTATCTGATGTTAGCTGGTGAGCAGCATACCACCTGGTTCTCTATCTGATGTTAGCTGGTGAGCAGCACACCACCTGGTTCTCTATCTGATGTTAGCTGGTGAGCAGCAAACCACCTGGTTCTCTATCTGATGTTACTGATGAGCAGCACACCACCTGGTTCTCTATCTGATGTTAGCTGGTGAGCAGCACACCACCTGGTTCTCTATCTGATGTTAGCTGGTGAGCAGCACACCACCTGGTTCTCTATCTGATGTTAGCTGGTGAGCAGCATACCACCTGGTTCTCTATCTTGATTTAGCTGGTGAGCAGCATACCACTGGTTCTCTATCTGATGTTAGCTGGTGAGCAGCACACCACTGGTTCTCTATCTGATGTTAGCTGGTGAGCAGCATACCACCTGTTCTCTATCTGATGTTAGCTGGTGAGCAGCACACCATCTGGTTCTCTATCTGATGTTAGCTGGTGAGCAGCATACCACCTGGTTCTCTATCTGATGTTAGCTGGTGAGCAGCACACCACCTGGTTCTCTATCTGATGTTAGCTGGTGAGCAGCAACCACCTGTTCTCTATCTGATGTTAGCTGGTGAGCAGCATACCACCTGGTTCTCTATCTGATGTTAGCTGGTGAGCAGCATACCACCTGGTTCTCTTCTGATGTTAGCTGGTGAGCAGCACACCACCTGTTCTCTATCTGATGTTAGCTGGTGAGCAGCAACCACCTGGTTCTCTATCTGATGTTTAGGCTGGTGAGCAGCATACCACCTGGTTCTCTCTTGATGTTAGCTGGTGAGCAGCATACCACCTGGTTCTCTATCTGATGTTAGCTGGTGAGCAGCACACCACCTGTTTTTCTATCTGATGTTAGCTGGTGAGGCATGCAAACCACTTGGTTCTCTATCTGATGTTAGCTGGTTAGCAGCATACACGCTGGTTCTCTATCTGATGGTTATTCTGTGTGGAGCAGCATACCACCTTGC
>NW_019942970.1:27521-37035 GCF_002910315.2 Salvelinus sp. IW2-2015
CAGCACTTATCAGATCATTTGCATACAACCACACATAGCAACAAGACCCCCTGGGGAGCAGCAAAAGAGAGGGGCCAATTAATGCTGTGTGATTTTTGATTAACATTCGTGATCTCAAAAGTCTCCAGCGACAATATGACGTCCGTATGGGAATTTTCTCCATCGCACAGTACTTGGGCTATCAGTTAGTCATCGAACATACTGAAAGAACATTTTAAAAGGTCATTACTCCGATTCAAATGCAGCACAGTAGTGTTGCCCAATTATGTAAGAGAGAATAAAGGAAGGACATTCACTCTCAGTACTGCTGATACTAATTTTCCCTTCAAAGGTGCCACACATAGAGAGGAACTAGACTGACTTGGATCACACACATTAAACCCAGTCAGGCAGGCAGCAGCGGCTTCATAGGATGGAGGGCTAACCAACAGAGCAGATTCATCCAACAGTGACAAGTCAAGTGGCCAGCACTGCGCTGARCAGACAACAGAGCCTGTCTGCGTTCAGAGGGGGAGTGGGGGTTGTCATCTTTAACTTAGATGATTCAATAACGATACCCTCTTGGCTAAAACATACATTCAAAGGCCCTCTAACATGAAAGCTAGTTTCTGGAAACACAAACCAATGTTGTACTTCGGACTGAGCTTCACAATTTACAACTTATATATGGATTGAAATCCTGGCTGTACGTATCTGTACACAGGCGCATCCACACGTATACTCCTCTCAGAGTCTCACACCTATCGCTCCACTATACCCTGGGGTCCCAAACTCATTGCACACACACATAGACATCTGCTATAACACTAATATCACGGGGGTTTGTTTGTTTCCTGAGCTACACATGTAGGCCCTGCAGTAACATCCCTCTCTCATCAAACACTCAGCTGTTGTGGGGTGCAACAGGCCCCGTGCTGGGGGTTTAGCGTTGTAGTGGCTGACAATTATAATTATGCACAGCTCTGTCACTGCTACAGCACTGATTACTGACTAAACACTGAAAATCCTTGTTTCTGTTTCTGTGCTGACAGAGGCTCCCTGCAGTAAGGTGTACAAAAGAAAAGCACTGTAGAGGCACGGACATATACAGGCAATGATTGGCATTCAATCCTACCTGCAGTGTGGAAAAGCTGCAGAGGGCAAATCATGTTATACCTGCAACACAATAAGAAGCTCATTCTGGGTAGTATGATTACTGTGATTAGACAAAGGGAAACAAAGCAGAACCCATTTGGCATGACATATGTGATTCTTCTGTATTGCAGGTTTGATATTGAAGCCAACCCACATCACCAGTGATAAATGTTTCTGCTGCTGCCACAGAGAAAAACAAATGGATTGTGTCTAGGTTCCTGTTTCCTGTGGTAGCTGCTTGCAACTCTGAGGTGAAATCACGGTACAAAACAAAATAGGTGAGGCAAGAGAGAAGTAGTAGATTGAATCTAAAAGCAGGAAAAATACTGACGTGCAGTTGAATGACGAACACAAAGAATGAGAGGGGAGAGAGAGGGGAGAGAGAGAGGAGAGGCGGGGGAGAGAGAGATGTCAGTGCAAGATGAGGTCACGTCATCTCTGGCTGAATAAAACTGCCGTGGGTGAGTTTCTGCCTCGGGATGGGAGAGGGTCGGAGTGAAAGAAGAGAGAGGAGTGAGTGATGGAGTGATGGAGTGAGGGAGGAGTGAAACACCCCTCTGCTCCTGTCAGGTGTGCTGACACACACTCACAACTTCTGACAGTGTGTGCTCACAGCAGTGTGTACACTCGCCAATGGCCGAGGAAGGAACTGACAGAGCGGAAGCATGCGTGCATGTGTGTATGTGTATGTGTTGTAACCAGGGGTTGGAAGAACAGAAACAGAACCAGGATCAAAAGTGAGCTATACAGTTCCGGAACAGAATCACTATTTTAAAAGCATGCAAACTGGTTAATACCGTTTTTTTTTGTTCCGAGTATTGTTGTACAGTCCCAGAAAAAAATGCAACAAAGCGCCTATGCAAAGCCATCACTCTGTCACTCAGAAACTTCTTCCGTTGTCTCCCTGCCAGTGTGTTTGCGTGTGTAGAATACCTGCCCCTCCCCCTCTGAAGCACAGGCTACAGTACTATCGTTACAACCTTGTTTTTTTTTWAATTATTTTTATTTCACCTTTATTTAACCAGGTAGGCCAGTTGAGAACAAGTTCTCATTTACAACTGCAACCTGACCAAGATAAAGCAAAGCAGTGCGACAAAAACAACAACACAGAGTTACACATGGGATTAACAAACATACAGTCAATAACACAATAGAAAATCTATATACAGTGTGGGCAAATGTAGTAAGATTAGGGAGGTAAGGCAATAAATTGGCCATAGTGGCGAAATAATTACATTTTCGCATTAACACTGGAGTGATAGATGTGCAGATGATGATGTGCAAGTAGAGATACTGGGGTGCAAAAGAGCAAAAATAAATAACACTATGGGGATGAGGTAGTTGGGTGGGCTATTTACAGATGGGCTTTGTACAGGTGCAGTGATCGGTAAGCTGCTCTGACAGCTGATGCTTAAAGTTAGTGAGGGAGATAAGTCTCCAGCTTCAGTGATTTTTGCAATTGGTTCCAGTCATTGGCAGCAGAGAACTGGAAGGAAAGGCTTTGGGGGTGACCAGTGAAATATACCTGCTGGAGCGTGTGCTACGGGTGGGTGTTGCTATGGTGACCAGTGAGCTGAGATAAGGCGGGGCTTTACCTAGCAAAGACTTATAGATGACCTGGAGCCAGTGGGTTCAGAAGAAAGGGAGAGAGATTTTCCATTAGAGAAGAATGGATTAACTTTTTCAGTGCTAGTTAAGGACACTATAGTTATCACATTTCACATTGGATTTATTAACTACAAAAAGACATGTTTTTAATTCTGGGGCCGCTCTGCACACACAAGCTTGTGAGCTAGATCTGGTCCAGCATTAAGCCAACTGTAAGAAGTTCAAAGACATTCAAAGTTCCTCCATAGAAGCCGCTCCTGCGTAGGTCTAATTCTGTGTTCCACCGAAGGTGGCTCCTCTCCCTGTTCGGGCGGTGCTCGGCGGTCGTCGTCGCCGGCCTACTAGCTGCCACCGATCCATTTTTCCTTTTCATTTGTGTCTGTCTGTATTGTTTACACCTGTGTCTTGTTAGTTGATTTCGGTGGGTATATTTACCTCCGCTGCCTGCGAGTCTTTGTGCGGGATTGTTTTCTGTGGTGACGTTATTTAGGGGTGCGTGTCTGCACCACAGGGTTTCTTTTCCTTTGGCAGTTGTGCCATTTTGGTATTGAGTTTAGTAGTAGAGGTTTCTCCTCCGTGTGTGTTACGCTTTATTCCCTGTGTGTGTGGCAATCTCGTTTTGGGCTTGTTTTTAGTCCCATGTTGTAGTTGTGTTGGGACTGCTCATTAAACTTTTGCCACTGGGATTTCCTTGCTCTCCTGCTCCTGATTCCTGCACCTCCCTCCGTTAGGAGGCACCGTAACAGTGGGCCTAATTCAGATAATGCAGGTCATAACAAGATGCATAGCGCTTGTAGCCAAGCCTCCTCCACCCTTTCTCCCCACCTGCAACATTTCAGTCGTATCTCGTGGCTTACACTTGTCTGTCCATCACGCATGTAAACAACTAGCTAGCTAGCAGCTCTATAGCAAGCTGCTCTATCCTCACTGATTGGTGAAGTAATTTAATGAGCATTTTGGTTCCAACCCCTGGTTGTAACTGTACAGTGGACATGTGAGTTTTAGATGGTAGACAGTCCAGGGGATGTATGCTACGTGTGTGTGTCTGTGCACTGTGTATGTGTGTATCTGTGTAGGTGTGTTAGTGTTCAGACCGCTGTTGTGGTGCACTGATTGCTAAGTAGTGTGAATGACACCTCAGGTAGATATTAGGCTATAAACAAGGATGCCAGTCATAACATTACAGCATAAAGGTGTCAACTGAATACACACTGACACATACTGACATAGAGGTATATTTAGAGTTCTTGATACACACTGACAAAGAGTTCTATTTAGAGTCCTTGATACACACTGACAAAGAGTTCTATTTAGAGTCCTTGATACACACTGACTATCAAGGCACAAGGCGAGACCCAAATGCAGACACAGGAGGCAGATGGTTGTAGTCTTACAATGATTATTAATCCAAAGAAGTAGGCAAGTGAATGGTCGTGGACAGGCAAAAAAGTAAAAACCAGATCAGAGTCCAGGAGGTACAAAGTGGCAGACAGCCTGTCTGTCGTGGTCAAAGCAGGCAGAATGGTCAGGCAGGCGGGTACAAAGTCCAAAAACAGGCAAGGGTCAAAACCGGGAGGACTAGAAAAAGGAGAATGCAAAAAGCAGGAGAACGGGRAAAACGCTGGTTGACTTGGAAACATACAAGACGATCTGGGACAGAGAGACAGGAAACACAGGGATAAATACACTGGGGAAAACAAGCAACACCTGGAGGRGGTGGAGACAATAACGAGGACAGGTGAAACTGATCAGGGTGTGACACTGACAGAGAGTTCTATCTAGAGTCCTTGATACACTCTGACAGAGAGTTCTATTTAGAGTCCTTGATGCACACTGACATAGAGTTCTATTTAGAATCATTGATACACACTGACAGAGAGTTCTATTTAGAATCATTGATACTACACTGACAGAGAGTTCTATTTAGAGTCCTTGATACACACTGACAGAGATTATATTTAAGTCCTTGATACACACTGACAGAGTTCTATTTAGAGTCCTTGATACACACTGACAGAGATTCTATTTAGAGTCATTGATACAAAACAGAAAAGTATTATATTTAGAGCCTTGATCACACTGACAGAAGTTCTATTAGAGTCCTTGTACACACTGACAGAGAGTTCTATTTAGAGTCCTTGATGCACACTGATATAGAGTTATATTTAGAGTCCTTGATACACACTGACAGAGAGTTATATTAGAGTCATTGATACACTCTGACAGAGAGTTCTATTTAAATCATTGATACACACTGACAGAGAGTTCTATTTAGATCCTTGATACACACTGATATAGTTATATTAGAGTCCTTATACACACTGACAGAGTTATTTATCCTTTATACACACTGACAGAGTTCTATTTAGAGTCCTTGATACACACTGACAGAGAGTTCTATTTAGAGTCATTGATACAAACAGAAATATATTATATTAGAGCCCTTGATGCACACTGACAGAGATTCTATTTAGAGTCCTTGATACACACTGACAGAGAGTTCTATTTAGAGTCCTTGATAGCACACTGATATAGAGTATATTTAGAGACCTTGATACACACTGACAGAGAGTTATTTTAGAGTCATTGATACACTCTGACAGAGAGTTCTATTAGAGTCCTTGATACACACTGACATATATATTAATCTTGATGACACTATGACATAAGTTCATATTTAGAATCATTGATACACACTGACAGAGAGTCTATATTAGAGCCTATGCATCACTGACATGAGAGTTCTATTTAGATCTTGATACACACTGACAGAGAGTTTATTTAGAGTCCTTGATACACACTGAAAAGTTATATTTAGAGTCCTTGATACACACTGACAGGAAGTTATATTTAGAGTCCTGAACACACTGACATAGAGTTCTATTTAGAGTCCTTGATACACACTGACAGAGAGTTCTATTTAGAGTCATTGATACAAACATAAAATATAGTTATATTTAGACCCTTGATGCACACTGACAGAGAGTTCTATTTAGGATCCTTGATACACACTGACAGAGAGTCTATTTAGAGATCCCTGATGCACACTGATATAGAGTTTATATTTAGAGCCTTGATACCACATGACAGAGAGTTATTTTAGAGTCATATATGTAACTCTGACTAGATGAAGTCTAATTAGATCTCCTTATACACACTGACAGAGAGTTCTATTTAGAGTCATTGATACAAACAGAAATATAGTTATATTTAGAGCCCTTGATACACACTGACAGAGAGTTTTATTTAGAGTCCTTGATACACACTGACAAAGTTCTATTTAGAGTCATTGATACAAACAGAAAGATAGTTCTATTTAGAGTCCTTGATACACATGTGCGTAAGTAAGCATCTGCCTCTTATTCCAAAGGTTGTAAAATCGAATCCAGCATAGAAAGTTGTTTTTGAGATTTTTTACCTTACCTTAATTTAAACCTAGGCATCCTGCTAGCGGGACAACTTCCGGTGAAACTGGAGGGCGTGCAATTTTAATAAATAATCATAAACATTTTGGATATTAAACATTTAGGTACATAGTCTTATATCGGTTGAATGCTTAAATTATGGTTAATCTAACTGTACTGTCCAATTTACAGTAGCTATTACAGCGAAAACATGCCATTGTTTGAGGACTGTGCCCCACATCAAAATATGTTTCCTCCGGCACAGGTTTCATAAATTCACAAATAGCGATTAAATATTCACTTACTTTTTGAAAATCTTCCTCTGATTTGTCATCCAAAGGGTCCCAGCTATAACATGTAGTGTTGTTTTGTKAGATAAAATCCTTTATATCCCAAAAAGTCAGTTTAGTTGGCGCCATCGATTTGAGTAATCCACTCGTTCAACATGCAGAGAAAGGAATCCGAATATCTACCCCTAAACTTTGTTTCAACAAGTCAAAATATGTTTCTATTTACTCCTCAGATACCCGAAAATGTAATTAAACTATAATATTTCTTACGGAAAGAAGTATGTTCAATAGGAAACCAATTTTAGCAGGTGCGTCCTGTCTTCATCGCACGCACAAACACAAATTTCCAAGACTGTGTCCCTGTACTAAAACTGATATTTCTTATTCGTTTTGGAAGTTACAAGCCTGAAACCTTGAACATAGACTGCTGACACTATGTAGAAGCCATAGGAATTGCATACTGGGAGCTAGAATTGAATATGCCTTCATACTTGCCATTATATGAGCATGGTCTCTCAACAACAACAAAAAATGTCCAGTTAGTTTTTCTTTGGATTTTCTCCTAACATATCTATTGTGTTATATTCTCTTACATTATTTTAACATTTCTACAAACTGTTTTCTTCCAATAGTACCAATTATATGCATATCCTGGCTTCAGGGCCAGAGCAACAGGCAGTTTACTTTGGGCATGTCATTCAGGTGGAAATTGAGAAAAAAAAAGGGACCTAGCCCTAAGAAGATTTATTAACCATTCGGAGTTAACGCCTTAACTTATTAACCCTGACATTACMAATTCTGAGTTAATGCCTGAACTTATTAACCCTGACATTACAAATTCTGAGTTAATGCCTGAACTTAACCTTRAACACTTTCAAATTTGATGTTTGCGACAACTTCGAAATTTGACATTTGAGAAACATGGATGAACGTCTGTTCTGATGTGAGACTATGAGAGCTAGTTGCAGAATTCAGCACCACATGACCATGAACAGCGGCTGTCTAGAGTGGCCTGCAGATAGAGAGACTTAACATAGCTGGCCTTAACCCTGTCTGTCCCCCTGACTGGCTGCGCTGCAGGCTGTGTGTCCTTTCCCCTCCCTACCTCAGTCCCTCCCTCCCTGTCACTCTCTCTCTCTCTCGCTCTCTCTCTCTCTTTCCCTCCTTCCCTGCCTCCCCTCTCTTTCCCTCCTTCCCTGCCTCCCCTCTCTCTCCCTCCATCCCACCCCTTCCCTATCTCCCTTCACTCAATTCAGTTCAGTTCAAAAGGTATTTATTGGTGTGACCAGGCCCGGGGCTCGGTGACTGCCCTCTGACAGGGAACAGGGAACGCTACGCAGGAACGCAAGAGGGAGAGAGCAGGAATCTCACCGTCGCCATCGGCGAACAGACAGATGCACGGGCGTTAGGGATATTCATTGTTAAGAGCAGGGGAAGTACAGATGGCTGGGGTTAACTGTGTTAATTGTGTTAAAGAGAACACACAATACCCTGTTCCCTCCATCTCCTTTCCCCTCCTCCCCTGCTTTACCGCCATCCCTTCCATTCCTCCCTCCTCCCCTCTCCCGTTACACTTTCCTCCATCTCCTCCCACTCCTCCCCTGCCTACCCTGTGTGTGTGTTGCGTAATGCCCATTGTGTGATGGACAGTAAATGGTTGTACTCTCATGGTAATGTCTGTGCGGTGTCGGTGGCAGGCAAACTTGTATATTCGTACCTTGTTCCAGCTCAGGAGTGATACACCGTGTTCCCTATAAGTCACTTCAGTCACGGCCTAGCGACCGTTGCTGAGGGCGTCGTAGTAATTGGCTCATTCGGCAACAAGCCCCAGAAAACCCCTGGTCTGCCCTTCATTAGACGAATAAACCCCCTACACAATGCCTCTGGCTGCAGGCAATCAGGTGATGTCATTGTGTGTTGTGTTTGTGTCAAGTGTTTGTGAGTGTGTCCTCTACGTGTTCTGTGTCACATCCAGGCATTTAACGCCTGCCATTCACCCAAACCCCTCTGTTTACACACAATTTCTTATTTCCTCTATCCCCTTGTTCTTATGTCTCTTCCTTCGCCCTCCGTTCCTCCTCTCTCCGCTCTCTCTCTTTCCCTCCCTCTATCCCTTTGTCTTCTTTCCCCTTCTCTCTCCCTCCCTCTCTCTCCCTCTCCCTCTCTCCCTCTCTCTCTCTTTCCCTCCCTCTATCCCCTTGTCTCTTCTTCCTCTCTCTCTCTCTCCCTCCCTCTCTCTCCCCTCCCTCTCTCCCTCTCTCTCTCTTTCCTCCCTCATCCCTGTCTCTTTCTCTCTCTCCCTCTCTCTCCCTCATCCTCTGCTCTCTCTTCTCTCTCTTCTTTCCCTCCCTCTATCCCCTTGTCTCTTTCCCTCTCTCTCTCTCACCTCCCTCTCTCTCCCATCTCCTCTCCCTCTCTCCCTCTCTCTCTCTTTCCCTCCCTCTATCCCCTTGTCTCTTTTCCCTCTCTCTCTCTCTCTCCTCCCTCTCTTCTCCCCTCTCTCCCTTCCCTCTCTCCACCTCCCTCTCTCTCGTTCCCTCCCTCTTCCCCTTGTCTCTTTCTCTCTCCTCCCTCTCTTCCCTCTCTCTCTCCCTCTCTCCCCTCTCTCTCTTTTCCCCCCTCTCTCCCCTTGTCTCTTTCCCTCTCTCTCTCTCTCCCTCCCTCTCTCTCCCCTCTCCCTCTCCCCCTCTCTCTCCTCTCCTCTCTCTTTCCTCCCTCTATCCCTTGTCTCTTTTCCTCTCTCTCTCCTCCATCTCTCCTCTCTCCTTCTCCCTCTCCCTCTCCTCCTCTGCCTTTTCAATCCTAGCGTCTCAGTCTGTCTCCTTTTATTACTTCCTCCCATTAAACCTTTTCCTTATACATAACACACAGCACACCACATAGCACGCACACACACACACACACACACACATAGAATGCACGATGCCACACACGACACACACACACACCACACACACACACACACACACACACAACACACACACACACACACACACACACACACACACACACACACACACACACACACACACACACACACACACAACACACACACACACACACACACACCACACATAG
>NW_019942970.1:38592-50022 GCF_002910315.2 Salvelinus sp. IW2-2015
AGGGTAATGAGAAGGCCCTTTGCAGTCTACTGCCCCTCCCCCCCCCTCCATCTTCCCTCTCCTTCCTTGCTTTTTTCCAGACAGACTTTAATAAGTGGTGTGTTGATGTGTTTCATGCTGTTTATGCCACAGGATGGGCTGTCCGTTAGCATGTGTAAACACGGCTAACCCAGCGCTCCTAGCATCAGACAGAACGAGGGGGAGGAGAGGGAGGGAGGGAGGGAGGGGATGGAGGGAGGGAGGGAGGGAGGGAGGGAGGAGGAGGGAGGGAGGGAGGAGGAGAGGGAGGAGAGGGGAGGGAGGGAGGGAGGAGGGAGGGAGGGAGGGAGAGGAGGGAGGGAGGCAGCAGCGGACACGGAGGGAGGCGATATGTGATACAGCATCTGTCTAGTACAGTGAAGGTGAGTGGGGATTCTATACAAAATCTATTGTATATCTCTATACCTCAACCTGAGCCATTACATGAACAGACAGGAATTTCTTCATGCCTCGGAGATGATTGGAAATCAAAATAGCTGCTCATTCAAGGAATCAAGGTTACAGAAATAGTTTCTGTTTTATCAAGCAACACCCTAGCAACCAAGTACTAAAGAAAACAACCTACGTCATTGTTAAAAGATGGCTATAGACCCACTTTAATTTACTCCCAAATACATGCCTCTCTTCCTTTTGAAACAGTGTCCTAAGGTAGAGCTACCTCCACATTCCACAACACACCTGCCGGTAGACAATAACCTGGCGTCTGTTCAGAACACTGAACACAGCTGGGCCTCAAAACAGGGCCAGCCATGTCTATTACAGAACCAATCATGTCTGCACCTGGTCCAATCAACACTATTGGATCCATGAAATGCTGCCCTCCTTTTCTATCATTTATTTTTTGGTCTTTTACTGACAAATATTAATTGGCTACAACCAGGTGAAAATATAAATGTGAAAACCTAGGAATTGGGGCCATGTTTGAATATCCAAATGATGTCTTGTAGAAAAGACTGAGGGAAGCGCTGCTGGGAGTACATAGTAGAACTTTGGTAGGTGGAAGGGGCTCTTTGGTAAACGGGTTTAAATGGTCATCAAAAAAAACAAGGAGGACTAAGCACACTTCATTATAATTAACAATGCCTTTATTGGTTATGGCATGTTCAATAGAACCAAAATTATTGTCTGTTTTGGAGGGTGGAAAGAGAGGCGACTGCCGTCTTTTTCTCTTCTATAAGGTAGGTATGTATTCTTACCAAGGCTCTACGCAATGCGTCTCAGAGTATGTGTGGCCTAAGGGCAGTGTTTCCACTCCGGTCCTCAACAAACACACTTTATTCAACTTGTCAAGGTTCTTGAGTGATTAGTTGAAATAGAAACTACGGATTGACTTGTCTGGGGCCAACAGGAATATGTACTGTTGGGTGTTACTCAAGGATGCGGTTTGGGGGGAAATAGCTGGTTCTAAGGTCATTTTGCTATCTAAAAGTGGAGAACCCGTGCATGAATGCATGCACACACACACAGACAGAGCACACACACATATCACACACACATAGCACACAAACACACACATAGCACACATAGCACACACAGCACACACACACTAGACTTTGCTGATATCAGTATATACCTGCTTGCACATGAGGCCTCTGCTCAGAGCTTAGAGGTCAGGAGAGTTCACAATATCCACATATGATAATAACGCATCACATAGTGGATTTCTCTCAATACACACGAACGTGCACACAGACACACAGACACACACAAAGAGATACATACACACACACACTCAAACAAGCCCTTCCTCTCTYCATCTCCTTCTGTCATTACTTCTAACCTTCTTCCAACGTACTCCTCCTCTTTATACCCCCTCCCCTCCTCCCCAGCCACACACACACTCTTTCCATCATCAAACCCCCTCTCTCTCCATCCATCCATCCATTCCTCGTTCCCTCTCCCACTGTAGACAAAGGTGAAGGACACAGAAAGAACAAATGAGAAAAGGAAAGAGAGAGAGACCTTAATGGTGATGTTTTTCTATTGGGTTGATTTATGGATGGCCGTTGCTGTTCTTTCACCATCGACTCCAC
Source organism: Salvelinus sp. IW2-2015 (assembly GCF_002910315.2). Taxonomy (NCBI): domain Eukaryota; kingdom Metazoa; phylum Chordata; class Actinopteri; order Salmoniformes; family Salmonidae; genus Salvelinus; species Salvelinus sp. IW2-2015. The sequence goes on from NW_019942970.1 coordinate 40,665, forward strand.
TGGGGAAGAACAACTGGACTGGACTTCACTGAACTGAACTGCTCAGGGAATATAGCTGGCTTAAAGAGGAGATGAGAGGCCAACTGACACACAAAAAAAACGACGATGGAAAATAGTATGGGCTTTATGTCAGAGGGTAAGGTTGAGAACAGAGAGAGAGACAGAACGAGGGACATGGAGAGTGAGGGGTGGAGAAAAATGGAGAGAGAAAGGAGGAGTGAGAGGAGAATATATAAGGAGAGAGAAAAGAAGAGGGAAAATGTCATCGGCGGAGAGATGGAGAGTGACAGAGCGACGTGGAAAGAGAGGAAGGCGGTTAATAGATGTATAAACAATAACAATACTGTGAGCTAAATTGTTCATTAACTCAAAGAACCCTCATGCATGTGTGTTGCCACACCATAACATTCCAATTTAGCGCGTTACACTCTGATTATTCCACAGGAGAAATGCAAATGGGGTTTAGAATGTTGCAAAGGACGCAGAAAGGAGCGGTGGGAGGAGGAGAGAAGGTTTGAGGGAGAAAGAATAAGAGGCATATTTTCAAGAACTGTGACAGTAGCAGAGAGAGGAGAGAGAGAGAGAGAGAGAGAGAGAGAGAGAGAGAGAGAGAGAGAGAGAGGAGAGAGAGAGAGAGAGAGAGAGAGAGAGAGAGAGAGAGAGAGACGAGAGAGAGAGAGAGAGAGAGAGAGAGAGAGAGAGCTCTGTGGTACCTTACTGAGGGAAGAGATGAGGGGAGATAGGTGGAAAACAGAAAAGCAAATTGACAGTTTGATAGAAAGCACCAGGAGAGAGAGAATATGATTTCAGTGAGGAAAAAAGGGCAAATTCACATGGGAAGGAAGATAACATCTCTGTTCAGATATGGGTCAGATACCCTCTGCGTTGGGACAGGATAGAGATTTCAATACAGACACAATAGCATTACATTATCACGGAAGAGGAAAACACAAATACTACTTTGAACGGCCCCTGAGAGGTTGAGGAGAGAGGAAAAAACACGGATGAAACTCTATGGGGCCACAGATGGTGTTGTATAATCTAAAAAGTACATAAAGGGAGTAAAACTGAGCGTGGAGGTTAAGCCATTTAATAGCTGTGGAGCAACCAGAGTCTGTGATGAGACCATAATCAGTAGGAGATGAATGACTTATGCATCAGATGTTCCCTAACTCAATAAATTGAGTCTGCCACACGAGTGTCATTAAAGTGATTCAACAATGGGATATCAAACGTCACATATCAATTATTTTTAATCGAGTGATAGTCTTATCTATCTGTGTGAATATTCACACACGATAGATAAGACTCATCGCTGTGAATATTCATGCGACGGTGCTTCTCGAGGTTAAAGAAATTGGTATGCACCGGCAATGTTTAGACAACGTTATGCAAACATGAAAGGACATCTGTCATAGCCACACATGACAAGTCCATTTGTGACTAAGTTGTTGCAATGCAATGCAAATAACAGCCGCTCTGCCGTTAACAGTTAGCTAGCCGGCGCTAGCACAACAAAACCACCATGATGTTTCAGGATGACAGTGTTGAGGCGATGGCGTTGCACGGAAGAGAACGTACAGCTGGGTGACTGGTTGTGACAGGTGTCATGTTCTTCCCATGAGTCACGATACTGAATCAAAGACCTTTATGCTGAATGGTTCATGTAAAGTGCAACCTAACTTGTCACATCAAAGAAAAATGCTCTACATCTGGGTTTATGCTGTGGCCTTCCATTCAGACATGTATTGAGAGAGAGGGGGGGGGGGGGATGGAAAGAGCGAGAGAAGGATACAAAGAGAGAGAGAGAAATGGAGAGAGAGGGAGATTAATAGAAATAGAGAGAGTGATAGCAAGGCTGCATGAAAAGGATTAACATCACATTATGACAGAGCTGTCAGATGCCTTCAAGACCAAAACAGCATTTATTCTGTTTCTTTAGCCTTTAAGAGATTTAATCTCCATGAAGACCCGCCTCAGAAAGACTGATGGGTGTTTCTGATTCCTTTAAAGCTTTCGATATTAACTCTGATCCAGACATTAATTTACCACAACCATGAAAGCAACATGCAGGCACATGCTTTGGCAGAGATGAATGAAATGGTGACAGCTTCTGTACTGATCCAGGATCAGTTTACCCTCCGCAACTCCTAACCCTGTTATAGTCCAAGGTACACACAGACTCTTTGAATTGCCAGGTTGTCATTGTACATTACAAGTTGTTCTTTATTGACCTGGTCAATAATCTAGAACAATGTTAATATTTTAAACCCTTTTGGGGTCCCAGAGTGAATATTTCAAAACTTCACGGGGTGTTCGAATTTGTCACGGGAATACCGAGAACCCCGAGCCTCTCTACAATCCCAACTATGGTTGAATAGGTTTTTAATGAATAACATCAGATCATTTTCCACCCAGAGATAATCTTCCCCTTAACTCTAATTCACCTGTAGATAAATCTCACCTTCCTTAAATCAAGTCAACGTCACTGTAAAATCCATCTACCCATCTTGTTCAATTATATTTCGCCTGTCCTTATTTCAAAGCCAGCCCAATGGGCACAGACGTCAGTTCAACGTCTAGCTTTGATTTACATTTTGGTTGAGTTGTCAACTATTGTGAATTCAACGTGAATTCAACAACAACAAAAATGTACCATGTTATGAGATTTAGGTTAAATGTTGGGTGAAAAACAATTTGAAATTCCCTGACGTTGAATATCGTTTTGCAAATGCTATCAGTTCTCCACGCTCATTCAACGTCATCACATAAAGATATTTTGTTGAAATGACGTGGAAACAACGTTGATTCAACCAGTTTTTGCCCAGTGGGAGTGGTCTAGACCACATAAACATGGCTGCTTGTTCATTACAAGTGGTCCTGTCTCCAGTGAGACACACTATCTCAGCCTCCCCAGAACAGATGTACTGGAAAGCAAGCATCGCTCATGTTTATTTATGTTAGGCCAATATAGACCAGAGGTGCTGTCTCCCTTTCTCTCCTTTTTTCTCTCCCTCCCCGTCACTCTCTCTGTCTCTCTGCCCTCCCTCCCTCGCTCTCTCTCTGTCCTCCCTTCTTCTCTCTCCATCTCTCTCTCTTTCTCTCCCTCTCGCTATCCCTCCCTCTCTCTCTGTCCTCCCTTCTTCTCTCTCCATCCCTCTCTCTCTTTCCCTCCCTCTCTCTCTGTCTCTTTCTCACTCTGAAGAAGTGAGTTACAGCAGCAATCTGCTGGTTTGACCAGCCCTCCACCTGTCTGTCTGTCTGCCTGTCTGTCAGGGTCTCGCACTATGCTCTGTGTGGTTTATTTACCGGAACTCTCTGGACAAAAACGGAGACACAACAACCAGGCTAACAGCCAAACACACACACGTAAGCACACATACAAATACACATAAACACACACACACCAGTGGAGGCTCCTCAGAGGAGGAAGGGGAGCGAATTTCAGAAAAATATAAATAGTGAAACATTAACAAAGTTGTTGTTTTTAGATAAAACTATAGTAAATATATTCACATTACCAAATAATTGATTAAACACACTGTTTTGCAATGAGGTCTACAGTAGCCTCAACAGCACTCTGTAGGGTAGCACCATGGTGTAGCCGGAGGACAGCTAGTTCCCGTCCTCCTCTGGGTACATTGACTTCGATACCAAACCTAGGAGACTCATGGTTCTCACCCCCTTCCATAGACTTACACAGTAATTATGACGACATCCGGAGGACATCCTTCAACCTATCAGAGCTCTTGCAATATGAACTGACATGTTGTCCATCCAATAAAAGGATCCGATAATGAATCTAGTACTGAAAGCATAAGTTACAGCTAGCTAACACTACAGTGCATAAAGTGTGGAGAGTAGTTAACTCATAAGAGAGAGAAAGACAATAGTTTAAAAGATTTGAACAAATTAATTTTGTCAACAATTAAGGAAAAGCAGCAGCAAAAGAGAGTGAGAGAGCTAGCTAGCTATATTTAGTTGTATTTTTTTCCTTCTTAGTTTACCTTTCACTTACTTACAGTAGCTAATGCAGCTAATTTAGCGTACTCAACAACCTGACTCAAAAAGAGAAGAATGCTATGTATTTTAGCTAGCTGGCTTACACTGAAGTCCACAAGCGAAGGGAAAAGGTGAGAGGAGGAGAGCACGTAGATGCAAGAAGGAATTATACAACAAGCAAAGTGATGATTCTATATGTGGCTGCTATGAAAGTGAACTCTGTGTGCAGTTGATCAAGGGTGTATTCATTAAATGTTGCAAAACATTTCTAAAAGGGAATCAAACGGAATGAAACAGGGAGGGACCTACCTGAATTTCWCCAATAGAAACTCTCGTCTTAGTTGCAAAACGGAACATTTTGCAACTGTTTGTACTAATTATTACAACCCAGATCAGCTAAATGCAGGCAAGAGTGCGCAAGACGGTAATGAATGTGTTACTGTCTGTCACCTTGATTACTCAAATTTGTCTCTTGTACTGTGCCCCTACGTTATAAACATTTATAAACATTTGTACGGTAGGTTGTGGCAACCTCATGATGGGTATAGGGAACATGTGAGTATCATGTAGTAGTTACATTGAGCTGGGTGAATGGAATATGAATGACAGTCATCAAATATGCTGTAATAGAAATAAGGCAATGCTCATAAAAAAATAAATTGTCCTCCCTAATCTTGAATGGCACCAACCGCCACTAACACTATTTGGTTTGTTCCTTTGCTTGTTTTCTCTCTGTCCCTCTTTCTCTTCTATCTACCTTCATCTCTTGTTTTCTCTCTGTCCCTCTTTCTCTTCTCTCATCTCTGTCTGCTCTGTTCTCTCTGTTCTCTCTACCTTCATCTCTTGCTCTACCGCTTTCTACATCTGTATCCCACTGTTTCTCTCCTATCTCCCTGTCTATCACCCTCTATCTATCACTCCTAATCCTCTGTTCCCGTGAAAAGTGCAGGTCTGGGTCTGGAGGTGGTCTGGGGTGCAGGCAGGCAGGCAGGCAGGCAGGCAGGCAGGCAGGCCAGGCAGGCAGGCAGGCAAACAGGCAGTGGGTTGGATCAGAAAGGAGGTTAGTTAACTGCAGCCTGGTGGTGGGAGCTGTAAACTGGGACTGTACTCCACTACTCCACCTCTCTCCACAGGCTCTTCGATCCTGATGGCTAATCATGTGTTTGGATTTCCCCTGTGACCACGGCCCAGTGGGCCTGAAAGAGGTAGCGCACCGCCAGGCTTTACTCCCCTCAGCAGTGACTGAGAACACAGTGAGAAACAAAAGCCACCACTAAACTGGGCAGATTAGACAGATACTCTAAGACTTAACTCCTTTTTGCTCAGCTCTGTTGCTTCCTTTCTCTCTGTCTCTCGCTTCTTGCTTTTCATTCACACAATATTTTCTTCAAAACTTGATCTCCATCTAGGCCCATCTCTCCGCCCTCCTGCTTCTCAGTCCCTACCCATATGACCCCTAGGATATTCCACAGAGTAATAAAGAAAAGTTTCATGGGGATCCATGGTCTAACAATGCAGAGCGTTTTTTGGCACAGCTGAGTAAGTTTCTTGTGATCCTTGCTATATGTTTGTTTGGGCTGCACTATGACAGTATCAGTTAGGTTGGCTTTCTGTTGTGATGCACTATGACAGTATCAGTTAGGGTTGGCGTTCTTGGGTGTATGCACTATGACAGTATCAGTTAGGTTGGCTTTCTTTGTGGTGATGCACAATGACAGTATCAGTTAGGTTGGCTTTCTGGGGTGTGATCACTATGACAGTATCAGTTAGGTTGGCTTTCTTGGTGTGATGCACAATGACAGTATCCGTTTAGGTTGGCTTTCTTGGGTGTGATACACTATGACAGTATCAGTTAGGTTGCTTTCTTGGTGTGATGCACAATGACAGTATCAGTTAGGTTGGCTTTCTGGGTGTGATGCACAATGACAGTATCAGTTAGGTTGGCTTTCTTGGGTGTGATGCACAATGACAGTATCAGTTAGGTTGCTTTCTTGGTGTGATGCACATGACAGTATCAGTTAGGTTGGCTTTCTTGGGTGTGATGACACTATGACAGTATCAGTTAGGTTGGCTTTCTTGGGTTGATGCACAATGACAGTATCCGTTAGGTTGGCTTTTCTGGGTGTGATGACACTATGACAGTATCAGTTAGGTGGCTTTCTTGGGTGTGATGCACAATGACAGTATCAGTTAGGTTGGCTTTTCTTGGGTGTGATGCACAATGACAGTATCAGTTAGGTTGGCTTTCTTGGGTGTGATGCACAATGACAGTATCAGTTAGGTTGGCTTTCTTGGGTGTGATGCACAATGACAGCATCAGTTAGGTTTGCTTTCTTGGGTGTGATGCACAATGACAGTATCAGTTAGGTTGGCTTTCTTGGGTGTGATGCACAATGACAGTATCAGTTAGGTTGGCTTTCTTGGTGTGATGCACTATGACAGTATCAGTTAGGTTGGCTTTCTTGGGTGTGATGCACCAATGACAGCATCAGTTAGTGTAACGGCTGTCGTAGTCGTTCTCCTCCTCAGTACGAGGAGGAGCATGGATCGGACCAAATGCAGATAGTTAGTGTTCATATTTTAATGAAAAATCAACAAAAACACTTAAAATACAAAACCAACAACGTGACAAACCCGAAACAGTCCTGTGTGGCCCAAACACAGTCACAGAACACAACCCACCAAACACAAGTGAAAACCCAGGCTGCCTAAGTATGATTCTCAATCAGGGACAACGATTACAGCTGTCTCTGATTGAGAATCATACCAGGCCGAACACCAAATCCCAACATAGAAAATCAACCATAGACCAACCCACCAACTCACGCCCTGACCAACTAAAATAAATACAAGACAAAGGAAAACAGGTCAGGAACGTGACAGTTAGGTTGGCTTTCTTGGGTGTTGATGCCACAATGACAGTATCAGTTAGGTTGGCTTTCTTGGGTGTGATGGCACAATGACGTATCAGTTAGGTTTGGCTTTCTTGGGTGTGATGCACAATGACAGTATCAGTTAGGTTGGCTTTTCTTGGGTGTGATGCACAATGACAGTATCAGTTAGTTGGCTTTTCTTGGTGTGATGCACAATGACAGTATCAGTTAGGTTGGCTTTCTTGGGTGTTGATGCACAATGACAGTATCAGTTAGGTTGGCTTTCTTGGGTGTGATGCACAATGACAGTATCAGTCAGGTTGGCTTTCTTGGGTGTGATGCACAATGACAGTATCAGTTAGGTTGGCTTTCTTGGGTTTCCTCTGATCCCGAGCAGGCAAGCGCGGTACCGGAGAGCCAAGTCTAGGACAAAAGGCTCCTTAACGCTTCTACCCCCAAGCCATAAGACTGCTTAATCAATTAATAAAATCGCCACTGGACAATTTACATTGACCCTCCCTTTTGTACACTGCTGCTACTCGCTGTTTATTATCTATGCATAGTCATTTCACCCCTACCTACATGTACAAATTACCTCAACTAACCTGTACCCCCCACACTGACTCGGTAACCCCCTGTACCTATAGCCTCGTTATTGTTTATTCTTACGGTGTTACTTTGAATATTTTTTTTAAACTTGAGTCTATTTGTATAAATTATTTTTCTTAAACTCTTCTTGAACTGCACTGTTGGTTAAGGGCCTGTAAATAAGCATTTCACAGTAAGGTCTACAAACTTGTTGTAGTCGGCGATGTGACAAATAAACGTTTTGATTTGATTTTGATTCCAAATTGTTTTGGCTGTAGGCTATTGGCTTGTGGGCCTGTGTCTGTGTACCTGTGTCTGTGTACCTGTATGGTGGATTGTATGACCATATAAACTAGAGTATATACTGTTACCTAGATGAAGTCAATCTGGGATACTAGATCTTGCTTTTTGTACCCCGCAATACCAGATAGGTCAAAGGTGGTTACGGTGTCAGGGCAGGTCAAAGGGTCAAAACCGGTAGGACTGGAAAAAACAGAACTAGGAAAAACAGGAACACGGGGAAAAAACGCTTGTTGACTTGACAAGACAAGACGAACTGGCAACAGACAGAAAAGAACACCGGTATAAACACACAGGGATAATGGGAACAAATTGGGAGACACCTGGTGGGGGTGGAGACAAGCACAAGACAGGTGAAACAGATCAGGGAGTTGACAAAAACGGCCATATACAGTATCTGGACAGCCTTCCCACTTCCTCTGTCATGAAGCCACGGATAGTTCCAATATTACCCCTCGATTACCTGTACCAATCGATTTCTCCTATAGATTACGGAGTATCGTATTGAATACTGGAACCTTATACTTAATAACTTGAATCAATTGATGCTCATTGACTGACTTAGGACTGAAAGTTCAGCGTTCCGGTTACAGGATGTTGGGGCAGTATGTTTATATTTAGCTGCAGGACTAAGCAGTAGAACATTTGAGGTCGGTACTCAGCTCCGGTGAACTCTGCCCAAGTCAGCACTGCTGATACTGTATACCTCTATACCAGCATCATGAATCAACTGATACTGGATACCTCTTAATACCAGCATCATAATCAACTGATTACTGGATTACCCTCCATACCGCATTCTCATGAATCAACTGATACTGTGATACCTCTTACCCCAGCATCATGAATCAACTGATACTTGGATACCTCTATACCAGCATCATGAATCAAACTGTACTGGATACCTCCATTACCAGCATCATGAATCACTGATACTGTGATACCTCTATACCGCATTATGAATCAACTGATACTGGATACCTCCATACCAGCATCATGAATCAACTGATACGGATAACCTCTATACCAACATCCATGAATCAACTGATACTGGGATACCTCCATACCAGCATCTGAATCAACTGATGCTTGGATACCTTCCATACCAGCATCATGATCAACTTGATACTGGATACCTCCATTACCAGCATCATGAATCAACTGATACTGGATACCTCCATTACCAGCATCATGAATCAACTGATAATGGATACTCCATACAGCATTCATGAATCAACTGATACTGGATACCTCTATACCAGCTCATGAATCAACTCGATACTGGATCCTCTATACCAGCATCATGGAAATCAACTATACGGGATACCTCCCATACCAGCATCATTGACATCAACTGATACTGGATACCTCCATACCAGCATCATGAATCCAACTGATACTGGATACCTCCATACGCAGCTCATGAATCAACTGATACCTTGGATACCTCCATACCAGCATGCTTGCAATCAACTGATACTGATTACCCCTATACAAGCATTCATGGATCAACCTGATACCTTCATGGACAACAAGGCTAGAACCAGATGCAGGACACGGAGGCAGATAGTTGGATTCTTTTCCAATAGTATTAA
>NW_019942970.1:50047-67930 GCF_002910315.2 Salvelinus sp. IW2-2015
GCCTATGCTCCGCATTCCTGACATGTTAAAAAACCGAATCAAGTCGATGCTTGCCCCACTCATCCTAGACCCCAAAAACCTTCAACCCATGTATACTGTCTTGGTTTGGATGTTTAGTTCTCCAAACATTCCACTAGGGTCAAACTGATTAATGATGTCCCGTAACACCCCTCCCCAACTGACCACGAATGAGGCTCTTCCCCATTTTTTCTCCTCCTCTTTCTCATCCCTTGTCGGCGCGCATACACCAACCATTATTAAAGAACAAAAAAACCCATGGTGTCATTTCTGCTTTAAACAAACAAGCAGCTACCCTTACACACCTCCCTTGAGGAGACATTTTTTTACAGACAGACCCGGTGCAAACCCAAAAAGGACTGCCACCCGCACCAAAATTGGCCCCATGGCTCAACACACTGTGCCCCTTCCCACCAAGACCCCCAATCTACTCATTCCACCACATCACTCTCCTGCAGAAACAACACCTGTACTTTTTTTGTTTTACACATTCACCCAACACACTCCTGCTTTCCCGCATCTCTGGCCCATTTATATTGAGCGAGGCCTACCCCGAAGAGTCTTCCATAAGAAGGGAAAAGCCCAGCAAAGAAAAAGACCAAAAGCCCAAAGCTCAAAAAAGCCAGTGTCAGAAAGAAATGAAACATATTAAACAGTTGTGTCTAACGGTAAGTAAACCTTTACGCACTTTTTACCCCCACTTCCTCAACCTAAAACCGTTTCTTTGGTGAGAGACACCATGCCCCCTTCATTTCTCAAGCGATGTGTTTACTGATCTTACAAACCTTTCTAGGATCAGAAAAAAAGCCTTCAAGATTAACTTTTTCCCCCAGAAAACCCTTGTCAATTCTCTTCTCAACCGTGACTTAGACCCCTCTGCTTGACTGGCTGTCACGCCCGGGCCCATTGACAGAGGAGTTCTAAAAAAAATAAACTCCTCATCCTCTTCCTCCAGACCTCACTTTCCTCCTCTTCTCTAATCTCCCACCCTGACCACCTGCCCTTTCTCTCTGGTTACGGCCCTCACCCACAGCAACAGGCAACATTTCCATGTGCCTTTGTCCACACCCCTTTTCCTTTTCGCTCTTGACACCCAACAACCCGCCTCCTCCTCCCCCCCAATCTCTTTTACACCCTTCCCCAATATACTCTCCCAATCCACTAGTAGAATAACCGACTAGACCCATATTCATCGACACCACCCCCTCCATAGCATGGACAGCCCACCTCCAGCTACCCCATCCATCATCTATCCTGAACCCGAGACCCCAGCCATCCGCCTATACCACATATCCATAGCCTGTGCCTAGACCCAGCATCATCTACACACCTCACATTACATAAACGAGGCCCAGCCTCATCTACCCCACCATCTCAGCCTGACTAGACCCAGGCCTCCCCGCTTCCCCACCATCTTCTAGCCTGACTAGACCCCAGCCTTCCACTTTTTTTCCCGCACCATCTCTAGCCCTACTAGGACCCCAAGCCTCCACTACCCACCATCTCTAGCCTGACTAGGCCCAGCCTCAGTCTACACCACCCATCCCTCTAAGCTGACTAGGCCCGAGCCTCTGCTTCTGATCTCCTTGACGCCCTGCACGTTTTGACCTCCGATTTCCCCCCCAACTGGGCTTTGTACCCCTCACCTTTGAGTCTACGGCCTTTTATGTGGCACGCCAAAGCTCTTAATGCCCCAAATCCCCACACTCAAAACACCGTAACTATCTGTGCGGGGCAAACCCTCTGCCCATAGAGGTCCCTCCCATGCCTCAACTTTAAAAATTTAATGCCACATATTTAGCTGTTGCGCATTGTTGTTCCAGAAAACATAAACAACTTGGCCTCCGAACGAACGGCATCTGCCTGGAAAAAAAAACCTGCTGACATACACGGGAAAACCGCTAAGCAAAACCTTACCAAAAACCACTCCCAGATTCTGTCCCGAATTGATCATCCTTAACCAACCAAATTAGCCCTCTTCATGAACAAACCCACACTTTTGTTCAATTCTATAAGCAAATGGATAAATTCAAAAACTGTTGGATGGATACCGCTCTAAAAACAAATAATTGCATTAACCTGTCCACCATAGAAAATAAACATGTAAAGAAAGAATCAAAAAGTTAGTTAGGATAGAAGCCCTCCACACCAAACACTCAAAACTCCAAAAAACACCAAAAGCATGGCACTGCGAAAAAGAGAGAGAAAGAAAGGAGAAGGAGAGAGAGAGAAGAGAGAGAGAGAGAGACGGAGAGAGAGAGAGGAGAAGACGAGAGAGAGAGGAGAGAGAGGAAGAGAGAGAGAAGATAGAGAGAAGAGAGATAAGCACAACGAGAGAAAAAGAAGAGAAATGTAACACAAGAGAGAGAAAGAGAGAGAATTCATACACAGAGAGAGAAGAGAGAGAGAGAAGAGAGAGAGAGAGAGAAAGAGAAGAAGAGAGAGAGAAGAGATGATAAGAAGTATACACAGAGAGAGAGAGAGAAGGATAGAGAGAGAGAGAAAGTATACACAGAGAGAAGAGAGAAAAGTATACAAGTGAGAGGAAGAAAAGGAGAGAAGAAGAGAAAGGAGAGAGAGAGAGATGATTTTTGTATCTGTTTATTGTATGTTATTTCACTTTTTTGTATCATAATACTACCCGCTTGCTTTGGCAATGTAAAACACAGATTTTTCCCGTGCCAATAATAAAGCCCCTGAAATTATGAGAAATTGAACTTTGAATTAGAGAGAGTTGAATGGAGAGAGATAAGTTAGACCAGAGAGGAATGAGAGAGGAGAAGATACAGAGAGAGAAAGAGGATCGACAGCTATGTGCACACTGCCACAAATAGCTTGGAAAAAAACGTAGCGAGGTTTCTGTGACTATAATCACTAGATCATAGCTTTTAAGACTCATCTATCTGCTCGTCAACACACTCTATCAAAAGACGAGCAAAACTTTTCCTATCTGTCCCAGAGTAGCGCAATAGCAACCACGTGAGGTAAAGAATAGAGAGAGGAGGACATATTTTCCCACAGTTACACACCAACCGATCCACCAAAAGAATTCGAAAAAACAATCATTCTTGTTAAAAATTTTGATAAAACACATCCCATATCTGCTTACTCCGGGAGTGAAACTTCCACAGGTTGTGCCATCCAACAGCCATATTTGTGACTGTTCCCACAAAGAAAAAGGGCAACCAGCTCTGGACAGAACAAAAACACCTGACAATACACCCATATTATAGGTTTATTTATTTTGAACTATCGTGTTGCTTTAACCATTCTGTACATTGTTACAACTCACTGATAGTATAATTTATTAATTTGATGTCTTTTATTGTTTGGAAATTCTGTATGTGTAATGTGTATACTGTTAATTTGTATTGTTTAATGTCACTTTTTGTAATTATCTACCTCACTTGCTTTGATGGCCAATGTTAAACATGTTTCCCATGCCAATAACAGCCCCTTGATTAATTGAATTGAAGAAGAGAGAGAGAGGTAAGAGACGAAGAGAAATGACACAGAGAGGAGAAAAGAGAGAGAGAAGTATACACAGGGAGAACGAGGAGAGATAACAAAGGAATAGAGAAGAAAGATACATAGATAAGGGAAGAGAGCGAGAAGGAACAGAGAGAGAGAGAGAGAGAGAGAGAAGAGAAGAGAGAGGAGAGAGAAGAGAGAGATCGAGGAGAAGAGAGAGAGAAGAAGAGAGGTAGAGCAGAGAGGAGAGCAGAGAGAGAGAAGAGAGAGGAGAGAGGAGAGATGAGAGGAGAGAGAGGAGAGAGAGAGAGAGAGGAGAGACGAAGAGAGACAGAGAACAGAGAGAACAGACAGACAGACAAGAGACAGAGACAGAGACAGAGACAGAAGAGACGAGAGAGAGAGAGAGAGAGAAGAGAGAGAGAGAGAGCAAGAGAGAAGTAGAGATAGAGAGAGAGAAGAAGAGAGGGTAATAGACATAGAGAGAGTGATACAAGCTGTTGAAAAGGATTAACATCACATTATGACAGAGCTGTTCAGATGCCTTCAAGACCAAAACAGCATTTATCCGTTTCTTTACCCTTTAAGAATTTAATCTCCATGAAGACCCGCCTCAGAAGACTTAGGGTGTTTCTGATTCCTTTAAAGCTTTCGATATTAACTCTATCCAGACATTAATTTACCACAACCATGAAAGCAACATGCAGGCACACGCTTTTGCAGAGATAATGAAATGGTGAACAAGCTGGTGACAGCTTCGTACTGATCAGGCACAGTACCCTCCGCAACTGCTAACCCTGTTATAGTCCAAGGTACACACAGACTCTTTGAATGCTCAGGTTGTCATTGTAATAATACAAGTTGTTCTTTATTGACCTGGTCAATAATCTAGAACAATGTTAATATTTAAACCCTTTGGTCCCAGAGTGAATATTTCAAAATTCAAGGGGTGTTCGAATTTGTCACGGGAATACCGAGAACCCCGAGCCCCTCTACAACCAACTATGGTTGAAAGTTTTTTTGTGAATAATCATTTTCCCAGATATCTTCCCTTTAACTCTAATTCACCTTAAATAAATCTCACCTTCCTTAAATCAAGTCAACGTCACTGTAAAATCCATCTACCCATCTTGTTCAATTATAATGTCCTGTCCTTTTCAAGCCAGCCCACTGGGACAGACGTCAGTTCAACGTCTAGCTTTGATTTACATTTTTGTTGATGTCAACTAATTGTGAATTCAACAACCAAAAAAATGTACCATGTTATGAGATTTAAAGGTTAAACAATGTTTGCAAATGCTATCAATTCTCCACGTTCATTCAACGTCATCACATAAAGATATTTTGTTGAAATGACGTGAAACAACGTTGATCAACCAGTTTTTGCCCAGTGGGAGTGGTCTAGACCACATAAACATGGCTGCTTTGTTCATTACAAGTGTCCTGTCTCCAGTGAACACACTATCTCAGCCTCCCCAGAACAGATGTACTGGAAAGCAAGCACGCTCATGTTTATTTATGTTAGGCCAATATAGACCAGAGGTGCTGTCTCCCTCCTCTCCTTTCTCTCTCCCCTCCCCGTCACTCTCTCTGCTTCCTCTCGCCCCTCCTCTCCCTCTCTCTCTCTCTCTCCCTCTCCTCTCTCTCTCTCGCTTCTCTTTCTCACTCTGAAAGAAGTGAGTTACAGCAGCATCTGCTGGTTTGGCCAGCCCTCCACCTGTCTGTCTGCTGCCTGTCTGTCAGGGTCTCGCACTATGCTCTGTGTGTGTTTATTTACCGGAACTCTCTGGACCAAAAACGGAGACACAACAACCAGGCCTAACAGCCACACACACACACGCTAAGACACATACACTACAAACACACACACACACACCAACACACACACCACACACCACACACACACACACACGACCCACACACACAACACACACACACACACACACACACACACACACACACACACACACCACACACACACACACACACACACACACACACACACACACACACACCAGTGGAGGAAGGGGGGTGAATTTCAGAAAAAATATAAATTGTGAAACATTAAAAAAGTTATTGTTTTTAGATAAAACTATAGTAAATGCATTCACATTACCAAATAATTTATTAAAACACAATGTTTTGCAATGAAGGTCTACAGTATCCTCAACACCACTCTGTAGGGTAGCACCATCGTGTAGCCGGAGGACAGCTAGCTTCCGTCTTCCATAGACTTACACAGTAATCATGACAACTAACGGAGGACGTCCTCCAACCTATCAGAGCTCTTGCAATATGAACTGACATGTTGTCCATCCAATCAAAGGATCAGATAATGAATCTAGTACTGAAAGCATAAGTTACAGCTGGCTAGCACTGCAGTGCATAAAGTGTGTTTTTAAAAGTTTTTAACAAATTAATTTAGTCAACAATTAAGGAAAAGCAGCAGAGAGAGAGAGAGAGCTAGCTAGCTATATTCCGTTGTTTTTTTTCCTTCTTAGTGTACCTTTCACTTACTTACAGTAGATAACACAGCTAATTTAGCCTACTCAACAACCTGACTCAAAAAGAGAAGAATGCTATGTATGTTAGCTAGCTGGCTTACACATAAGTCCACAAGCGAAGGGAAAAGGTGAGAGGAGGAGAGCGCGTAGATGCAAGAAGGAATTATACAACAAGCAAAGTGATGATTCTGTATGTGGCTGCTATGAAAGTGATCTGTGTATGCAGGTGATTGGGGGTCTATTCATTCAACCAATTCTGTTGCAAAACGTTTCTTAAAAGGAAGCAAACGGAATGAAACAGGGAGGGACCTACCTGAATTTCTCCAATAGAAACTCTCGTCTTAGTTGCAAACTGGAACATTTTGCAACTGTTTGGACTAATGGTAACAACCCAGATCTGCTAGATACAGGTAAGAGTGCACAAGACGGTATTGAATGTGTCACTGTCTGTCACCTTGATTACTCCAATTCGTCTCTCGAATTGTGCACCTATGTTATAAACGTTCATTTGTAGGCTAGGTTGTGGCAACCTCATGATGGGTATAGGGAAAAATGTTGTATCATGTAGTAGTTACATTGAGCTGGGTGAATGGAATATGAATGACAGTCATCCAATATGCTGTAATAGAAATAAGGCAATGCTCATAAAAAATAAATGGTCCTCCCTAATCTTGAATGGCACCAAACGCCACTGACACTATTTGGTTTGTTCCTGTCTCTCTGTCCCTCTTTCTCTCTTCTCTCTCTACCTTCATCTATGGTTTTCTCTCTGTCTCTCATTCTCTCTTGTTCTCTCTCTACCTTCATCTCTTGCTCTACCGCTTTCTACATCTGTATCCCACTGTTTCTCTCCTATCTCCCTGTCTATCACCCTCTATCTATCACTCCTAATCCTCTGTTCCCGTGAGAAAGTGCAGGTCTGGGGTCTGGAGGTGGTCTGGGTGGCAGGCAGGCAGACAGGCAGGCAGGCAGGCAGGCAGGCAGGGTGGATGCATTCAGAGGGCGTTGAGTTAACTGCAGCCTGGTGGTGGAGATGAACTGGGACTGTACTCACTACTCCACCTCTCTCCACAGGCTCTTCGATCCTGATGGCTAATCAATGTGTTTGGATTTCCCCTGTGACCAGGCCCAGTGGGCCTGAAAGAGGTGAGCCACGCCAGGCTTTACTCCCCTCCAGCAGGACTGAGAACCAGTGAGAACAAAGCCACCACTAAACGGGCAGATTAGACAGATACGTAAGACTTAACTCCTTTTGCTGCTATCGCTCTTGTCTCTCTTGTTCTCTCGCTCTTGCTTTTCATTCACACAATATTTTCTTCAAACTGATCTCCATCTAGGCCCATCTCTCCCCCTCCTGCTTCTCAGTCTCTACCCATATGACCCCTAGGATATTCCACAGAGTAATAAAAAAAAGGTTTCATGGGGATCCATGGTCTAACAATGCAGAGCGTTTTTGGCACAGCTAGTAAGTTCTTGTGATGCTTACTTGCTAATGTTGTTTGGGTGCACTATACAGTTCAGATGGTGTTCATGCACTATGACAGTATCAGGTGTGTGTGCTGCGTTCCTTGGTGTGATGCACTATGACGATATCAGATTCTTGTGTGATGCACTATGACAGTTCAGACCGTGTGATGACTAGTAGGTTGGTTTCTTGAGGTGTGCACTATGACAGTATCAGTTAGGTTGGCTTCTGGGGTTGATGCACTAATGACAGTATCACGTTAGGTTGGCTTTCTGGGTGTGATGCACATGACAGTATCAGTGGTTGCTTTCTTGGTTTGAGCTTGCAGCCTATGGACGTATCAGTTAGGAGTTGGCTTCTTGGGTGTGATGCACTATGACAGTATCAGTTAGGTTGGCTTTCTTGGGTGTGATGCACAATGACAGTATCAGTTAGGTTGGCTTTCTTGGTGTGATGCACAATGACAGTATCAGTTAGGTTGGCTTTTTGGGTTGATGCACAATGACGTATCAGTTAGTTGCTTTCTTGGGTTGATGCACATGACAGTATCAGTAGGTTGGCTTTCTTGGTGTGATGCACATGACAGTATCAGTTAGTTGGCTTTCTTGGGTGTGATGCACAATGACAGATCAGTTAGGTTGGCTTCTTGGGTGTGATTGCCAATGACAGTATCAGTTAGGTTGGTTTCTTGGTGTGATGCACAATGACGTATGTTGAGTTGGCTTTCGGTGTTGAGTGCCTATGCAGTTATCAGATATAGGTTGGCTTTCTTGAGGTTTGATGCACAATGACGTATCAGTTAGGTTGGCTTTCTTGGGTGTGGATGCACTAAATGACAGTATCAGTTTAGGTTGGCTTTCTTGAGTGTGAATGCACAATGACAGTATCAGTTAGGTTGGCTTTCTTGGTTTGATGGCACATGACAGTATCAGTTAGGTTGGCTTTCTTGGGTTTGATGCAGACTATAGTATCAGTTAGGTTGGCTTTCTTGTGTGATGCACAATGACAGTATCAGTTAGGTTGGCTTTCTTGGTTTGATGCACAATGACAGTATCAGTTAGGTTGCTTTCTTGGTGTGATGCACAATGCAGTATCAGTTAGGTTGGCTTTCTTGGGTTGATGCACATGACAGTATCAGTTAGGTTGGCTTTCTTGGGTTTGATGCACAATGACAGTATCAGTTAGGTTGCTTTCTTGGTGTGATGCACATGACAGTATCAGTTAGGTTGGCTTTCTTGGGGTGATGCACATATGACAGTATCAGTAGGTTGGCTTTCTTTGGTTTGATTGCCATATGACAGTATCAGTTAGTTGGCTTTTTGGGTTTGATGCACATGACAGTTTCAGTTAGGTTGCTTTCTTGGGTTTGATGCACAATGACAGTATCAGTTAGGTGGGCTTTCATTGGGTTTGTATGCACAATGACAGTATCGTCTTGGTTGGCTTTCATTGGGTTTGATTGGCACAATGACAGTATCAGTTAGGTGGCTTTCTTGGGTTTGATGCCACATGACAGTATCAGTTAGGTTGGCTTTCTTGGGTGTGATGCACAATGACAGTATCAGTTAGGTTGGCTTTCTTGGGTGTGATGCACAATGACAGTATCAGTTAGGTTGGCTTTCTTGGGTTTTATGCACAATGACAGTATCAGTTAGGTTGGCTTCTTGGTTTGATGCACATTGACAGTATTCATTTATGTTGGCTTTTGGGGAATTGAGACAATGGACCGTATAATATCGTGCTAGGGGCTTTCTTTGAGTGTAGATGAACACAATGACAGTATCAGTTAGGTTGGCTTTCTTGGGTTTGATGCACAATGACAGTATAAGATAGTTAGGCTTTTCGTGTCAGGTAAGTTACTTGTCATCCTCTCAAACTGTTTTAAGTCAGCAAGCAGCCGCCACTGGTGTATAGGGTGTTCACAGGGTTTAATGATCAAAACAGAGTGGTGTGATTGTGACTAAGGCCTGCTAATGTCTGGCTTTGTCTCATATGAATGAGGCCCAGCAGTATTGATCCGGCAGTACAACAGGTGTGATAGACATGGATGTGGTGGCCTGGGCTGCAAAAATGAGATCCTGCAGATACCATTCAGACCAATTACACTCCCCCTCCTCCACCCCTCCCAACCAGCCACACACCAGATTGATCTCCACGGCAACACCTGATAGGCTGCGTTCCAAATTAAAACAGAGAAAACATACAGTAGTGATATGTGTGATTGGTCAGATATGGCCTAGGGACACAGAGGCAACCTGCTTTACAACAACATCACCAGGTTAGCTAGCGCCACTAGGAGTGTAGTGTTGTTATTGGCATGGAGGGGAGATCACTACAGGACTGCTGGCTGACTACTAGGGTCTGATGGGTTCTCCTAGTGCTAACCCATGTGAACATTGGAACTGATAACAGGATACATGCAGGGATTCCAAATTGTGTTGGTTGTAGGCTATTGGCTGTTGGCTGTTGGTGCCTGTGTCTGTGTACCTGTGTCTGTGTACCTGTATGTGGATGTATGACCATATAACTAGAGTATATACCTAGATGAAGTCAATCTGGGGATACAAGATCTTGCTTTTTGTACCCTGCAATACCAGACAGGCCCACTCAAGTATTCCATCCAGTTACCCACTTTAAATTAAGAAGAGAGCGCAACAGCACACTCTTGCTCCAATGCAATATTTTATTCAAACTTTCAGCAGCAAGCTGCCTTCGTCTGGGGTTTACTGTGAGAGGTCACTTCATAACACGGCATATACAGTATCTGATAGGCTTTCCCACTTCCTCTGCCACGAGGCATTGGATATCCAATATTACCCCTCGATACTGTACCATCGATTTCTCCTATAGATCTACTGAGTATCGTATTGTGAATACTGGATACCTCTATACCAATAACTTGAATCAAATGATGCTCAGTGATTGACTTGGACTGAAATAGGTTCCGGTACAGATTTTGGGTGCAGGTACTGTTTATATTTAGCTGCAGGAGCTCAAGCAGTAGAACATTTGAGGTGCCGGTACTCAGCTCCGGTGAACTCCTGCCCAAGTCAAGCACTGCTGATACTGATACTGGATGGCTCTATACCAGCATCATGAATCAACTGATACTGGATGGCTCTATACCAGCATCATGAATCAACTGATACTGGATGGCTCTATACCAGCATCATGATTCAACTGATTCTGGATAGCTCTATACCCGCATCATGAATCAACTGATACTGGATAGCTCTATACCAGCATCATGAATCAACTAATACTGGATACCTATATACCAGCATCATGAATCAATACAGTCACTGTCCTACATGGATGAAATGCATCCAAGGTGGACTTTGCGCAGTAGGTTTTCTACATGTCCCAACAGG
Source organism: Salvelinus sp. IW2-2015 (assembly GCF_002910315.2). Taxonomy (NCBI): domain Eukaryota; kingdom Metazoa; phylum Chordata; class Actinopteri; order Salmoniformes; family Salmonidae; genus Salvelinus; species Salvelinus sp. IW2-2015. The sequence goes on from NW_019942970.1 coordinate 60,877, forward strand.
TGCTCACTGATGTTTTGACAAAACAAATCGATGAGTGTTTCTTCCAGGCAGGAGAACACCGCATTGATGACCCAGGCTTGCCCACACACACTCCCTCTGCAGCTACACACACACACACACACACACACACACACACACACACACACACACACACACACACNTGCAGCAGGTTTTCTACATTGCAGCAGGTTTTCTACATTGCAGCAGGTTTTCTACATTGCAGCAGGTTTTCTACATTGCAGCAGGTTTTCTACATGTCCCAACAGGTGCTCACTGATGTTTTGACAAAACAAATCAATGAGTTTTTCTTCCAGGCAGGAGAACACTGCATTGATGACCCAGGCTTACCAACACACACTCTCTCTGCAGCTACACACACACACACACACACACACACTCACTTTATTAGTCCATCTATCCCTTGACTCGAACACACAGTTGAGTTTAGATGGCATTTGTGGTAGTGAATGAATTGAGATAACCGCCCGCATAGCCCATACCATGTATCAACTGTTTTGAGACCTGTATGCCTGTATAATACAATCCAGCATTATTATCATTACACCACTCCATTATAACTAGGTTGAGTTACCTCCATCTCATGAAAGGTACATTGCTTTGTCCTATTGAAAAGCACTAGAGAAAGGCAATCCATTAGRTTTTGTTCTACCACTTCAATAGAACTGGARGTGTAGTGGYACTGCAGGCTCCCTGGTACAACCAGTGGTGTTCACTAAATAGCCCCTGATTGGAGTGACTCATCAGTGTGGCCTCAGTGTTCAAGAGCAAAAACGTAGCGAGAGCGGGGTTAGGAATAGAGAGAGCTCACAAGGAATAACACTTGTCAAACAAAACAGGATGAAGCCAAGGGATGCTGAAGTGCCTCAGTGGAAGCAAACATTCTTAAAGGCTTTTCATTATAACCATTGAAATGASCACAAGGAGTACATCCTTGGGTTTGTAGCTTTGTGGCCATGTGAGTGCATAAAGCCATAGGCCATTTCAATCCTTGTTTCATTAAGAAAGAACAGTAGTTTAGCATGAGGATTGGTGGTCAGCATGAGATCTGACTCTGACTGATTCCTGAGGGGAAGAGGAGGAGGAGAGACGTGGAAGAGAGGAGAAGTGAAGCTGTGAGGTGAAACTGTGAATAATGATGGAGAAAGATGATGTCTCTGGACCACATGATGAGTACAGCTATTAGCCGCAGTCTGTCATCTACTCAGGTAACAGCAGAGGTCTACTATTACTTTCAGTTCAAAATCTCATTTTTTGCAGTCTGAAATCAACCTCTCAGCCCTTCCTTAGTATATTCTTCTATATCCGCTCTCTTCAATACAGATCTGATGGGACTTGGTAGGTCTGTAGTCAATATGAAGATGCATGGCTTCAGYTGACTTTACAATGGTTTCACCACATTAGCTGGAGAGGTTACTTGATGCTCTAAGTAACTGATCTATTGACTGATTCCACTAAAAGCATTGCTCTGAAAAACCAGTTGGAACAAACTGAGCAGCGAAGCCACACTAGCAGACCCAACAGTGACATTGTGACATAACCTAGCCCCTGTGGTCAGAACTCAGAACACTGACTGACATGGAGCTAATGAGCAGCCAGCCAGCCGCCCGCTAACAAAACAACACGCTATTATACCCACAATGCCCTTCACCAGCCCACTCTCTCCTCTCTGGGCCAGGACCTCAGATAACCAGCTGGACCCTTATGAAGACCAGTATGGAACCAAATAATAAACTGGCAAGTAATGTCAGTTTTTTAAATTTCAAATATACAAATCCCATTACAATAAAGGCTGTTTAATCTTGGGGTGATTTGGATAGTCTTGGAATTTTTTCCATTAGGCTTGGATGTTCTGTAGTCCTCCTCCCAGAGTGAAACCTTTCAACATGACTCTCTCACCACATTAGGTGACTACCCATTCTCTCCTCCTATAACTGAAATTAGACTCATGAACCTCTCTATGTCTTTACCCAAGTGATCCCAGTGACCAGCCATTTCCAATCCATCCAGAGATAATGGAACTCTCTGGGCTGCAACCATTGATGCTACTGCCCTGTACCCCCTGTGACTGACTTATACTGAAAAAGGTTCCGGTACAGATTTTGGGTGCAGGTACTGTTATATTTAGCTGCAGGAGCTCAAGCAGGAGAACATTTGAGGTGCCGGTACTCAGCTCCGGTGAACTCCTGCCCAGGTCAAGCACTGCTGATACTGTATACCTCTATACCAGCATCATGAATCAACTGGTACTGATACCTCTATGAAACTTATACCTGCCGGAACATGGTCTTCCCACCAAACCTATTATCTCAGACTAGGACTGTGTCACCTGAGCACTAAACCGTGTTAATATTATTCTAAAACCTGATTAAACTGATTAGATACTGATCTGTTCTATGAATTCTAATAGAGAGAACCACTGCCTACAGTCCTTTAAAAACCTATTATACTACTGCAAGTCTGAAGGACACACTACAGTGTTACTCTTTAACAGCATAACAACCCCTTTTACACAGACACAGACACACACATGAGACAGAGACAGTCATAGACACACAAGAACACACAGGCACACACACACACACCCAAAGACCATCCGCTATCTAATTTTAATGACTACATTGACAGAGAAGGCTATTAGCAGCCTTCACTTTACTTTACGGTGGACGGACCACACAACCCAGTCAGGAGGGAGCAGCATGTCACCGGGTGGTCCACCCTAATGCCCGTCCCCCAATTCCCCCCTCCCTCTAGTCTCTCCCTGAGCACAACATGCCAGCCAGGAGCTGACAGCCAGCAATACAAACATGCCCATTCCTTCTGCTCCATTAGGCAATGAGGAGCTGGGCTTTTATATGGGCCGATGGGCTGGACGGGCTTGCATTGCGCTGGTTCCACTGGCAGACAGGAGGCAGCAGGCAGGAGGTTGGTGCTGCAGTGCAGTGCAGTACAGTACAGTACAGTACAGAGAGAGATTACACAAAGCCTAATATTAAAGGGTAGAGCAATTAGTGTCCACCTCATCAAGTCAAACTGTAGGATCTTCTGTGTTGATAGGTTTAATTCCTCTGTAGCTCTTACACTAGTTATCTCTGTACTGTGTAGCTCTTATGTCCCTTACCAGATTAGGTGATTTATTATGATCAAGYCTGGTGAAGACAGGGATCGAGAYGTTGCTAGATTACATACAAACCTGGGATCATCTACAGCGTGCTTAGACTGGATGTTAAGACTTTCTTTTYATTTCATACTTCATTGTKTRTGTGCCAACTACACTGGAGCCCAGCGAATGAACAAACAACATCACCCCCTGTGAAGCTTTAATTAACTGTACAAACTAGAGAGCTGMTCKTTAGATCRACTGGCTAATCATGAGTTGTATGCTGCAGGGTTTGGGTTGGTGTCCCTCATGTGAACCCTTTAACATTAGAGAAGCAGTGATTCATACAGCTGGTGGCTGGCTGATGTCTGTGGGTCTCAGCTGGAGAGGTTAGAGCAGTGCTATTCAAACTTTTTCAGCGGGGACCCCATTTATTCAGACAGAATCTTTGGGGACCCCATTTATTCAGACAGAATTTCTGGGGACCCCATTTACTCAGACAGAATTCCTGGGACTCCATTTTTTCAGACCCCACTGCAGATCCCCCTTCGCAACACAGACTTTGAATACCACTGTGTTAGAGGCTACAGTACAAGTAAGTTCTACATAGAGCCATTACACCACATGCCATTAATGCTTTGCTTGTTAAAATAAATGATGTCAGTCCTGTACATGGATAAACGCTGCAAGTAACGGCTCAGCTAACCTCTTCTAAGTAGATGGAGCTAACTGAAAAATCGATGTCGCGGTCAATAGCGTGTTGAGTTACCATGTACAAGTGTGATGTGTTGGTTTTATAGGCCCTAACCCTAGTCGAGTGGTTGTGAACACCCTTGCTATTTCGCGTGTAATGTGTGTTTTGTTCCAACTTGCTTTTACCAGGAGTCTTCTCAGACCTAGCCTTTAATGCTACAGACTAATTGTAGCTTCTGCTGAGAGGAGCACGGGTGTAGGTCCAATCAGCCGTCAAGTCAGGGGTTCAAGTCCAGCGCTATTATTAGTTACTGTGAGAGATATGGGTTCGGCCCTGATATTCCAGTAGTAGGTTTACTGTGCTCTACAAAAGCTAAACACTCTGTGCTGTAGTTTCTGCAACCTATTGGTTTTTCTACTCTCCCTTGGGAGAGAACACCATTTATCAGCATCCAAAGGAGCGTGGACATATCGATGCACAACATGGCTGGGATTTCTGCTTTTATTACGCTTTAAACTGCAAGGTCAACTTAGCGGAAATATATGTCAACGCTGCCAAGACCGGCTACATGGAACACATGGCTAGGCACACAGGATTCAGTGTAGAACATTGAGATAAGAGGAGTAGAGAGTGGAGATTCAGTGTAGAACATTGAGATAAGAGGAGTGGAGAGTGGAGATTTCTCCAAGAGAAAGGCCTAGGTAAGGCTAAATCATATTCATCCTACATCTGAAAGTGAGACGAATGTGTTTTATTCTAACCTTTTGACCAGACCAAACCTGGGGCCCTGGTTATATTTCTACTACTACTATCATCACCAACGGACCAAACCTGGTGACCTGGATATGAACTCTAATACTACTACTACTATCACCACCAGACCAAACCTGGGGCCTGGTTATAAACTCTAATACTACTACTACTATCACCACCAGACCAAACCTGGGGCCCTGGTTATAAACTCTAATAGTGTAGTTTTAGAGTTTATAACCAGGCACCCAGGTTTGGTCTGGGTGGTGATAGTAGTAGTATTAGAGTTTACAACAATGCACCAGGTTTGGTCTGGTGGTGATAGTAGTAATTAGAGTTTAAACCAGCCCAGGTTTGGTCTGGTGGTGATAGTAGTATTAGGAGTTTTAACCAGGGCCCAGTTTGGTCTGGTGGTGATAGTAGTATTAGTATTAGAGTTATAACCAGGGCCCCAGTTTGGTGTGGTTTTGATCGAGAGTGATTAGAGTTTATAACCAGGGCCCCAGGTTTGGTTGGTGGTGATAGTAGTAGTAGTAGTATTAGAGTTTATAACCAGGGCCCAGGTTTGGTCTGGTGGTGTAGTAGTAGTAGTATTAGAGTTTAACCAGCCCCAGGTTGTCTGGTGGTGATAGTAGTAAGTATTAGAATTTATAACCAGGGCCAGGTTGGTCTGGTTTGATGTAGTAGTAGTATAGAGTTGTAACCAGGCCCAGGTTAGTTTGTGTTGATCGTAGTAGTAGTATTAGAGTTTTAACAGCCTCAGGTTGGTTGGTGGTGATAGTAGTAATAGTATTAGAGTTTATATCAGGCCCCAGTTTGGTTGGTGGTAATAGTAGTATAGTATTAGAGTTTATAACCAGTCCAGGTTTGGTCTTGGTGTGAGAAAGTAGAGAGTTTTAGAGTTTATACCAGGGCCCCATGTTGGTCTGGTGGTGATATATGTAGTATTAAGTTTATAACCAGGCCCAGGTTTGGTCTGGTGGTAATCGTGTGTAGTAGTATTAGAGTTTATAACAGGGCCCAGGTTGTCTGGTGGTGATTAGTAATTTGTATTAGGTTTATACCAGGGCCCAGGTTTGGTCTGGTGGTGATAGTAGTAAGCATTTGAGTTTATAACAGGCCCAGGTTGGTCTGTGGTGATAGTAGAAGTAGTATTAGAGTTTTAACCAGGCCAGTTTGGTCTGTGATGATAATAGTATTGTTTATACAGAGCCCAGGTTGTGGTCTGGTTAGATTAGTAGTAGTATTAGAGTTTAACAGGGCCACAGGTTTGTGGTTTGGTGGTAAGTAGTTAGATTATTAGAGTTTATAACCAGCCCCAGGTTTGGTCTGGTGGTGAAATAGTAGTATTAGAGTTTATAACCAGGCCCCAGGTTTGGTTGGTGGTGATAGTAGTGTAGTAATAGGTTTATAACCAGGGCCTCAGGTTTGGTCTGGTGGTGATATAGTAGTGTATTAGAGTTTAAACCAGGCCCCAGTTTGTTTGGTGGTGTAGTAGAGTAGATTAGAGTTTATAACAGGCTCAGTTTGTTTGGTGTGATGGTAGTAGATAGTATTAGAGTTTTCACTATGCCCACATTTGGGTGTGGTGATAGTAGTATATAGTATAGAGTTTATACCACCCCAGGTTTGTCTGTGGTGATAGTAGTAGTAGTAGTATTAGAGTTTATACCATCCCCCAGGTTTGGTCTGGTGGTGATAGTAGTATAGTATTAGAGTTTATAACCGCCCCAGGTTTGGTTGGTGTGATGAGTAGTAGTATTAGAGTTTTCACTTATGCTCAGGTTGGTTATGGTTGTGTAGTGTAATAGTATTAAGTTTATAACCAGGCCCCAGGTTTGGTCTGTTGGTAAAGTAGTAGTAGTATTGAGTTTATAACCAGGGCCCAAGTTTGGTTTGGTGGTTATAGTAGTAGTAGTATTAGAGTTTATAACCAGGCCCCAGTTTGGTTTGGTGGTTATAGTAGTAGTAGTATAGAGGTTTATAACCAGGGCCCAAGTTTGGTTTGGTGGTTAAGTAGTAGTAGTATTAGAGTTTATAACAGGGCCCATGTTTTTTGGTGGTGAATTAGAATTTTCAAGTTTATAACCAGGCCAGGTTTGTCTGGTGGTGATAGTAGTAGTAGTATTAGAGTTTATAACCAGGCTCAGGTTTGGTCTGGTGGTGATGTAGTAGTAGTATTAGAGTTTATAACCAGGGCCCCAGGTTTGGTTGGTGGTGAAGTTGTAGTAGTATTAGAGTTTATAACCAGGGCCCCAGGTTGGTGTGGTGTGAAGTAGTAGTAGTATTAGAGTTTATAACCAGGCCCAAGTTTGGTTTGGTGGTTATAGTAGTAGTAGTATTAGAGTTTATAACCAGGCCAAGTTTGGTTTGGTGGTTATAGTAGTAGTAGTATTAGAGTTTATAACCAGGGCCCCAAGTTTGGTTTGGTGGTTATAGTAGTAGTAGTATTAGAGTTTATTACCAGGGCCCCATGTTTGTTTTGGTGGTGT
>NW_019942970.1:68007-90588 GCF_002910315.2 Salvelinus sp. IW2-2015
CCAGGGCCCCAGTTGTTTGGTGTTATAGTAGTAGTAGTATTAGAGTTTATAACCAGGCCCCAAGTGGTTTGGTGTTATAGTAGTAGTAGTATTAGAGTTTATAACCAGGGCCCCAAGTTTGGTTTGGTGGTATAGTATAGTAGTATTAGAGTTATTACCAGGGCCCCAGTTTTTTTGGTGGTGATATTAGAATATTCAAGTTTATAACCAGGGCGCCAGGTTTGGTCTGGTGTGATATAGTAGTAGTATTAGAGTTTATAACCAGGGCCTCAGGTTTGTCTGGTGTGATAGTAGTAGTAGTATTAGAGTTTATAACCAGGGCCCAGGTTGGTCTGGTGGTGATAGTAGTAGTATTAGAGCTCATAACCAGGACCCAGGTTGTGTGTGTGTGTGATAGTAGTAGTAATATCAGAGTTTCTAACAAGGGACCAAGGTAGTGGCTGTGATGATGGTAGTAGGTGTATTAGATTTGATAACCAGGCCCCAGGTTTGGTTGGTGTTGCAAGGTGTAATAGTATTAGAGTTTATAACCATGCCCCAGTTTGTCTGGTGTGATAGTAGTAGTAGTATTAGAGTTTATAACCAGGCCCCAGGTTTGGTCTGGTGTTGCAAGGTGTAATAGTATTAGAGTTTATAACCAGGGCCCCAGGTTTGGTCTGGTGGTGATAGTAGTAGTAGTATTAGAGTTTATAACCAGGCCCAGGTTTGGTCTGGTGTTGCAAGTGTAATAGTATTAGAGGTTATAAACCAGCCCCAGGTTTGGTCTGTGGTGATATAGTAGTAGTATTAGAGTTTATAACCAGGCCCCAGGTTTGGTCGGTGTTGCAAGGTGTAATAGTATTAGAGTTTATAACCAGCCCCAGGTTTGGTCTGGTTTGCAAGTGTAATAGTATTAGAGTTTATAACCAGGCCCCAAGTTTGGTTTGGTGTTATAGTAGTAGTAGTATTAGAGTTTATAACCAGGGCCCCAAGTTTGGTTTGGTGTTATAGTAGTAGTAGTATTAGAGTTTATAACCAGGGCCCCAAGTTTGGTTGGTGGTTATAGTAGTAGTAGTATTAGAGTTTATTACCAGGGCCCCATGTTTTTTTGTGGTGATATTAGAATTATTCAAGTTTATAACCAGGGCCCCAGGTTGGTCTGGTGGTGATAGTAGTAGTAGTATTAGAGTTTATAACCAGGGCCTCAGGTTTGGTCTGGGGGGATAGTAGTATATAGTATTAGAGTTTATAACCAGGGCCCAGGTTTGTGTTGGTGGTATAGTAGTAGTATTAGAGTTTATAACCAGGGCCCCAGTCTGTGTGTGGTGAACGTAGTAGTAGTATTAGAGTTTATAACCAGGGCCCCAAGTTTGGTTGGTGTTATAGTAGTAGTAGTATTAGAGTTTATAACCAGGCCCCAAGTTTTGTTTGGTGGTAGAGTAGTAGTAGTATTAGAGTTTATAACCAGGGCCCCAAGTTTGTTTGGTGGTTATAGTAGTAGTAGTATTAGAGTTTATTACCAGGGCCCCATGTTTGTTTTGGTGGTGATATTAGAATTATTCAAGTTTATAACCAGGCCCAGGTTTGGTCTGTGGTGATAGTAGGAGTAGTATTAGAGTTTATAACCGGGCCTCAGGTTTGGTCTGGTGTTGCAAGTAATAGTATTAGAGTTTATAACCAGGGCCCCAAGTTTGGTTGGTGGTTATAGTAGTAGTAGTATTAGAGTTTATAACCAGGGCCCCAAGTTTGGTTTGGTGGTTATAGTAGTAGTAGTATTAGAATTATAACCAGGGCCCAAGTTTGGTTTGTGGTTATAGTAGTAGTAGTATTAGAGTTTATTACCAGGGCCCCATGTTTGTTTGTGGTGATATTAGAATTATTCAAGTTTATAACCAGGGCCCCAGGTTTGGTCTGGTGGTGATAGTAGTAGTAGTATTAGAGTTTATAACCAGGCCCCAGTGTTTGGTGGTTATAGTAGTAGTAGTATTAGAGTTTTTTACCAGGGCCCCATGTTTGTTTTTGGTGGATATTAGAATTATTCAAGTTTATAACCAGGGCCCCAGGTTTGGTCTGTGGTGATAGTAGTAGTAGTATTAGAGTTTATAACCAGGCCTCAGGTGGTCTGGTGTATAGTAGTAGTAGTATTAGAGTTTATAACCAGGGCCTCAGGTTTGGTCTGGTGGTAAGTAGTAGTATTAGAGCTCATAACCAGACCCCAGGTTGTTGTGTGTTGTGATAATAGTAGTAATATCAGAGTTTCTAACAAGGGACCAAGGTTGTCTGGTGATGATGGTAGTAGGTGTATTAGACTGATAACCAGGCCCAGGTTTGGTCTGGTGTTGCAAGGTTAATAGTATTAGAGTTTATAACCATGGCCCCAGGTTTGGTCTGTGGTGATAGTAGTAGTAGTATTAGAGTTTATAACCAGGCCCCAGGTTTGGTCTGGTGTTGCAAGGTGTAAGTATATTAGGTTTATAACCAGGCCCCAGGTTTGGTCTGGTGGTGATAGTAGTAGTAGTATTAGAGTTTATAACCAGGCCCCAGGTTTGGTCTGGTGTTGCAAGGTGTAATAGTATTAGAGTTTATAACCATGGCCCCAGGTTTGGTCTGGTGGTGATAGTAGTAGTAGTATTAGAGTTTATAACCAGGCCCCAGGTTTGGTCTGGTGTTGCAAGGTGTAATAGTATTAGAGTTTATAACCAGGGCCCCAGGTTTGGTCTGTGGTGATAGTAGTAGTAATATTAGAGTTTATACCAGGCCCCAGGTTTGTCTGGGTTGCAAGGTGTAATAGTATTAGAGTTTATAAAACAGGCCCCAGTTTGTCTGGTGGTGATAGTAGTAGTATTAGAGTTTATAACCAGCCCCAGGTTTGGCTGGTGTTGCAAGGTGTAATAGTATTAGAGTTTATAACCAGGCCCCAGGTTTGGTCTGGTGTTGCAAGTGTAATAGTATTAGAGTTTATAACCAGGCCCCAAGTTGGTTTGGTGGTTATAGTAGTAGTAGTATTAGAGTTTATAACCAGGGCCCCAAGTTTGGTTTGGTGGTTATAGTAGTAGTAGTATTAGAGTTTATAACCAGGGCCCAAGTTGGTTTGGTGTTATAGTAGTAGTAGTATTAGAGTTTATTACCAGGGCCCCATGTTTGTTTTGGTGGTGATATTAGAATTATTCAAGTTTATAACCAGGCCCCAGGTTGGTCTGGTGGTGAAAGTAGTAGTAGTATTAGAGTTTATAACCAGGGCCTCAGGTTTGGTCTGTGGTGATAGTAGTAGTAGTTTAGAGTTTATAACCAGGGCCCCAGGTTTGGTGTGGTGGTGATAGTTGTAGTAGTATTAGAGTTTATAACCAGGGCCCCAGGTCTGGTGTGGTGGTGAACGTAGTAGTAGTATTAGAGTTTATAACCAGGGCCCCAAGTTTGGTTTGGTGGTTATAGTATAGTAGTATAGAGTTTATAACCAGGCCCCAAGTTTGGTTTGGTGGTTATAGTAGTAGTAGTATTAGAGTTATAACCAGGGCCCCAAGGTTTTTGGTGGTATAGTAGTAGTAGTATTAGAGTTTATTACCAGGGCCCATGTTTGTTTTGGTGGTGATATTAGAATATTCAAGTTTATAACCAGGGCCCCAGGTTTGGTCTGGGTGTGATAGTAGTAGTAGTATTAGAGTTTATAACCAGGGCCTCAGGTTTGGTCTTGGGTGATAGTAGTAGTAGTATTAGAGTTTATAACCAGGCCTCAGGTTTGGTCTGTGGTGATAGTAGTAGTAGTATTAGAGTTTATAACCAGGCCCCAGGTTTGGTCTGGTGTTGCAAGTGTAATAGTATTAGAGTTTATAACCATGGCCCCAGGTTTGGTCTGGTGGTGATAGTAGTAGTAGTATTAGAGTTATAACCAGGCCCCAGGTTTGGTCTGGTGTTGCAAGGTTAATAGTATTAGAGTTTATAACCAGGGCCCAGGTTTGTCTGGTGTGTGATAGTAGTAAGTATAGAGTTTATAACCAGGCCCCAGGTTTGGTCTGGTGTTGCAAGGTGTAATAGTATTAAGTTTATAACCAGGGCCCCAGGTTTGGTCTGGTGGTGATAGAGTAGTAGTATTAGAGTTTATAACAGGCCCAGGTTGGTCTGTGTTGCAAGGTGTAATAGATTAGAGTTTATAACCAGGACCCAGGTTTGGTCTGGTGTTGCAAGGTGTAATAGTATTAGAAGTTCCAGGCCCAAGTTTGGTTGGTGTTATAGTAGTAGTAGTATTAGAGTTTATAACCAGGGCCCCAAGTTTGGTTTGGTGGTTATAGTAGTAGTAGTATTAGAGTTTAAACCAGGGCCCAAGTTTGGTTTGGTGGTTATAGTAGTGAGTATTAGAGTTTATACCAGGCCCCATGTTTGTTTTGGTGGTGATATTAGAATTATTCAAGTTATAACCAGGGCCCAGTTGTTGTCTGTGGTGATAGTAGTAGTAATAGAGTTTATAACCAGGGCCTCAGGTTTGGTCTGGTGGTATAGTAGTAGTATTAGAGTTTATAACCAGGGCCTCAGGTTTGTCTGGTGGTGATTATAGTAGTAGTATTAGAGTTTTAACCAGGCCCCAGTTTGGTCTGGTGTTGCAAGGTGTAATAGTATTAGAGTTTATAACCATGCCCCAGTTTGGTCTGGTGGTGATAGTAGTAGTAGTATTAGAGTTTATAACCAGGCCCCAGTTTGGTCTGGTGTTGCAAGGTGTAATAGTATTAGAGTTTATAACCAGGGCCCCAGGTTTGGTCTTGTGGTGATAGGAGTAGTAGTATTAGAGTTTATAAACCAGGCCCCAGTTTGGTCTGGTGTTGCAAGGTGTAATAGTATTAGAGTTTATAACCAGGCCCCAGGTTTGGTCTGGTGGTGATAGTAGTAGTAGTATTAGAGTTTATAACCAGGCCCCAGGTTTGGTCTGGTGTTGCAAGGTGAATAGTATTAGAGTTTATAACCAGGCCCCAGGTTTGGTCTGGTGTTGCAAGGTTAATAGTATTAGAGTTATAACCAGGGCCCCAAGTTTGGTTTGGTGTTTATAGTAGTAGTAGTATTAGAGTTTATAACCAGGGCCCCAAGTTTGGTTTTGGTGTTTATAGTAGTAGTATTAGAGTTTATTACCAGGCCCCATGTTTGTTTTGGTGGTGATATTAGAATTATTCAAGTTTATAACCAGGCCCCAGGTTTGGTCTGGTGTGAATAGTAGTAGTATTAGAGTTTATAACCAGACCCCAGGTTTGGTCTGGTGTTGCAATTTGTAGCAGTGTTAGAGTTTATAACCAGGCCCCAAGTTTGGTTTGGTGGTTATAGTAGTAGTAGTATTAGAGTTTATAACCAGGGCCCCAGGTTTGTCTGGTGGTGAAAGTAGTAGTAGTATTAGAGTTTATAACCAGGGCCCCAGGTTTGTCTGGTGTTGCAATGTGTAGCAGTGTTAGAGTTTATAACCAGGCCCCAGGTTGGTCTGGTGTTGCAATGTGTAGCAGTATTAGAGTTTATAACCAGGCCCCAGGTTTGTTCTGGTGTTGCAATGTGTAGCAGTATTATAGTTTATAACCAGGCCCCAGGTTTGGTCTGGTGTTGCAATGTGTAGCAGTATTAGAGTTTTAACCAGGGCCCCAGGTTTGGTCTGGTGTTGCAATGTGTAGCAGTATTATAGTTTATAACCAGGCCCCAGTTTGGTCTGGTGTTGCAATGTGTAGCAGTATTAACTACAACTACGTTCACCACCAGACCAAACCTGGTGCATTGGTTGTAAACTCTAATACTACTACTACGTTCACCACCAGACATGCCTGTCAACTATGTTAGAAGGATCAGTTAATGCTACAGCATCCATCCAATCTAAAATAAAGCATTGATCCCATAATGGATCCAAAAGAATGAAGCTTTGGTCTTAACTACATGTCACTGTATACCTGTCAAACCACGTGACAACCTAGTTACAGTACTTAACACTGTTAGAAGTGAGCGGTACAAGGGTACATGGTTACATGTCAGTTGTTATGACAGCATTGTGTAGGCATTATACAGTCCATTCAGAAAGACTCCTTGACTTTTTCCACATTTTGTTACTTTTCAGCCTTATTCTAAAATGTACTAAATAAAAAGGAATCCTCATCAATCTACACACATGATTTGGAAAGGCACACACCTGTCTATATAAGATCCCACAGTTGACAGTTCATATCAGAGCAAAAATCAAGCAATGAGGTCGAAGGAATTGTCCGTAGAGAAGACAGTGGCCTCCATCATTCTTAATGAGGGGAGAATGGCCTTGGTCAGGGAGGCCTTGGTCAGGGAGGTGACTGACAGAGCTCCAGAGTTCCTCTGTGGAGATGGGAGAAGCTTCCAGAAGGACAACCATCTCTGCGGCACTCAACCAATCATGCCTTTATGGTAGAGTAGCCAGACGGAAGCCACTCCTCAGTAAAAGGAACATGACAGCCCACTTGGAGTCACCTAAAGGACTCTCAGACCATGAGAAACAAGATTCTCTGGTCTGATGAAACCAAGATTGAACTCTTTGGGCTGAATGCCAAGCGTCACATCTGAAGGAAACCTGGCACCATCCCTACGGTGAAGCATGGTGGTGGCAGCATCATGCTGTGGGGATGTTTTTCAGCGGCAGGGACTGGGAGACTAGTCAGGATCGAGGGTAAGATGAACGAAGCAAAGAACAGAGAGATCCTTGATGAAAACCTTCTCCAGGTGAAAACTTTCAGGACCTCAGACTGGGGAGAAGATTCACCTTCCAACAGGACAATGACTCTAACCACATAGCCAAGACAACGCAGGAGTGGCTTCGGGACAAGTCTCTGAATGTCCTTGAGTGGCCCAGCCAGAGCCCGGACTTGAACCTGAGCGAACATCTCTGGAGAGACCTGAAAATAATTGTGCAGTGACTATCCCCACCCAACCTGACAGAGTTTTAGAGGATCTGCAGAGAAGAATGGAAGAAACACCCCAAATACAGGTGTGCCAAACAGGTGTGTCATACCCAAGAAGTATCAAGGCTGTAATCACTGCCAAATATGCTTCAACAAAGTACTGAGTAAAGGGTCTGAATACTGGAAATATTTAAAAAATATTATAATATTTGCCAACATTTCTAAAAACCTGTTTTTGCTTTATCTTTATGGCGTATTGTGTGTAGATTAATGAGGAGAGAAAAACTATTTGATCAATTTTAGAATAAGGCTGTAACGTAACAAAATTTGGAAAAAGTCAAGGGGTCTGAATACTTCCCGAATGCACTGTATATAAAGGCATTATGACATCCCTTTCGCAACACACTGAAGCTCACTCCTCCTGTCCTCTCCAGCCTATTCTGGAGCAGAGAGAGGAAAGCAGTGTTATGTTATCTCTGTGCTTCTGCAGTAATGGTATTATTTAGTCATCTTAATTCTCCTGGGCTGACCAACAGTGTGAACAANACCTGGGGCCCTGGTTATAAACTCTAATACTACTACTATCACCATCACACCAGACCTGGGGCCCTGGTTATAAACTGTAATACTACTACTACTATCACCACCACACCAGACCTGGGGCCCTGGTTATAAACTGTAATACTACAACTACGTTCACCACCAGACATGCCTGTCAACTATGTTAGAAGGATCAGTTAATGCTACAGCATCCATCCAATCTAAAATAAAAGCATTGATCCCATAATGGATCCAAAAGAATGAAGCCTTGCTCTTAACTACATGTCACTGTATACCTGCCAAACCACGTGACAACGTCGTTACAGTACTTAACACTGTTAGAAGTGAGAGGTACAAGGGTACATGGTTACATGTCAGTTGTTATGACAGCATTGTGTAGGCATTACACAGTGCATTCAGAAAGTATTCAGACCCATTGACTTTTTCCACATTTTGTTACGTTACAGCCTTATTCTAAAATGGATTAAATAAAAAAAATCCAAATCAATCTACACACATTATCCCTGATTGACAATGTGAAAACAGGTTTTTAGACATTTTTTCAAATTTATTAAAACCTATATATACAGTGGCTTGCGAAAGTATTCACCCCCGTTGGCATTTTTCCTGTTTTGTTGCCTTAGAACCTGGAAATAAAATTGATTTTTGGGGCGTTTGTTTAATTTGATTTACACAACATGCCTACCACCTTGAAGATGCTAATTATTTTTTATTGTGTAACAAACAAGAAATAAGACAAAAAAACAGAAAACTTGAGTGTGCATAACTATTCACCCCCCCCCCCCCAACCCATTTGCAGGAATTACAGCTGCAAGTCTCTTGGGGTATGTCTCTAAAAGCTTGGCACATCTAGCCACTGGGATATTTGTCCATTCTTCAAGGTAAAACTGCTCCAGCTCCTTCAAGTCGGATGGGTTCCGCTGGTGTACAGCAATCTTTAAGTCATTCCACAGATTTTCAATTGGATTGAGGTCTGGGCTTTGACTAGGCAATTCTAAGACATTTAAATGTTTCCCCTTAAACCACTCGAGTGTTGCTTTAGCAGTATGCTTAGGGTCATTGTCCTGCTGGAAGGTGAACCTCCATCCCAGTCTCAAATCTCTGGAAGACTGAAACAGTTTTCCCTCAATAATTTCCCTGTATTTAGCGCCATCCATCATCCCTTCAATTCTGATCAGTTTCCCAGTCCCTGCCGATGAAAAACATCCCCACAGCATCATGCTGCCACCACCATGCTTCACTGTGGGGATGGTGTTCTTGGGGTGATGAGAGGTGTTTGGGTTTTGCGCCAGACATAGCATTTTCCTTGATGGCCAAAAAGCTAAATTTTAGTCTCATCTGACCAGAGCACCTTCTTCCATATGTTTGGGGAGTCTCCCATATGCCTTTTGGTGAACACCAAAGGTGTTTGCTTATTTTTTTCTTTAAGCAATGGCTTTTTTATTGCCACTCTTCTGTAAAGCCCAGGTCTGTGAAGTGTACGGCTTAAAGTGGTCCTATGGTCAGATACTCCAATCGCCGCTGTGGAGCTTTGCAGCTCCTTCAGGGTTATCTTTGGTCTCCTTGTTGCCTCTCTGATTAATGCCCTCCTTGCCTGGTCCGTGAGTTTTGGTGCGCAGCCTTCTCTTGGCAGGTTTGTTGTGGTACCATATTCCTTACATTTTTTAATAATGGATTTAATGGTGCTCCGTGGGATGTTCAAAGTTTCTGATATGTTTTTATAACTCAACCCTGATCTGTACTTCTCCACAACTTTGTCCCTGACCTGTTTGGAGAGCTCCTTGGTCTTCATGGTGCCGCTTGCTTGGTGGTGCCCCTTGCTTAGTGGTGTTGCAGACTCTGGGGCCTTTCAGAACAGTATGTATACTGAGATCATGTGACACTTACATTGCACACAGGTGGACAATATTTAACTAATTATGTGACTTCTGAAGGTAATTGGTTGCACCAGATCTTATTTAGGGGCTTCATAGCAAAGGGGGTGAATACATATGCACGCACCACTTTTAATTTTTTTTTAAACAAGTTATTTTTTTCATTTCACTTCACCAATTTGGAATATTTTGTGTATGTCCGTTACATGAAATCCAAATAAAAATCCATTTAAATTAGAGGTTGTAATGCAACAAAATAGGAAAAACACCAAGGGGGATGAATATTTTGCAAGGCACTGTATATACCTTATTTACATAAGGTTTCAGACCCTTTGCTATGAGACTCGAAATTCAGCTCAGGTTCATCCTGTTTCCATTGATCATCCATGAGATATTTCTACAACGGGATTGGAGTTCGCCTGTGGTAAATTCAATTGATTGGACATGATTTGGAAAGGCACACACCTGTCTACATAAGGTCCCACAGTTGACAGTGCATATCAGAGCAAACACCAAGTCATGAGGTTGAAGGAATTGTTCATAGAGCTCTGAGACAGGATTGTGTCGAGGCACAGATCTGGGGAAGGGTACCAAAAAATGTGTGCAGCATTGAAGGTCCCCAAGAAGACAGTGGCCTCCATCATTCTTAAATGGAAGAAGTTTGGAACCACTAATACTCTTCCTAGTGCTGGCCACCCAGCCAAACTGAGCAATCGGGGGAGACGGGCCTTGGTCAGGGAGGTGACTCTGACAGAGCTCCAGAATTCCTCTGTGGAGATGGGAGAAGCTTCCAGAAGGACAACCATCTCTGCAGCACTCCACCAATCAGGCCTTTATGGTAGAGTGGCCAGACGGAAGCCACTCCTCAGTGAAAGGCACATGACAGCTCGCTTGGAGTTTCCCAAAAGGCACCTAAAGGACTCTCAGACCATGAGAAACAAGATTCTCTGGTCTGATGGAACCAAGATTGAACTCTTTGGTCTGAATTCCAAGCATCATGTCTGGAGGAAACCTGGCACCATCCCTACTGTGAAGCATGGTGGTGGCAGCATCAGGCTGTGGGGATGTTTTTCAGTGGCAGGGACTGGGAGACTAGTCAGGATCGAGGAAAAGATGAACGAAGCAAAGTACAGCAAGATCCTTCATGAAAACCTGCTCCAGAGCGCTCAGGACCTCAGACTGGGTCGAAGGTTCACCTTCCAACAGGACAATGACTCTAACCACATAGCCAAGTCAACACAAGAGTGGCTTCGGGACAAGTCTCTGAATGTCCTTGTGTGGCCCAGCCAGAGCCCGGACTTGAACCTGATTGAACATCTCTGGAGAGACCTGAAAATAATTTTACGGTGACGATCCCCATCGAATCTGACAGAGTTTGAGAGGATCTGCAGAGAAGAATGGGAGAAACACCCCAAATACAGGTGTGCCAAACTGGTGTGTCATACCCAAGAATACTCAAGGCTGTAATCACTGCCAAAGACGCTTCAACAAAGTACTGAGCAAAGGGTCTGAATACTTATGTAAATGTTTATTTTTTATATGCTAACATTTCTAAAAACCTGTTTTTGCTTTGTCATTATTGGGTATTGTGTGTAGATTAATGAGGGGGGGAACAATTGAATCAATTTTAGAATAAGGCTGTAACGTAACAAAATGTGGAAATGTAAATGTTTATTTTTTATTTTTTATATGCTAACATTTCTAAAAACCAGTTTTTGCTTTGTCATTATGGGGTATTGTGTGTAGATTAATGAGGGGGGGAACAATTGAATCAATTTTAGAATAAGGCTGTAACGTAACAAAATGTGGAAACATTCAAAGGGTCTGAATTCTTTCCGAATACACTGTAGGAGCTCACTCCTCCTGTCCTCTCCAGCCTATTCTGGAGCAGAGAGGAAAGCAGTGTTATGTTATCTCTGTGCTTCTGCAGTAATGGTATTATTTAGTCATCTTAATTCTCCTGGGCTGACCAACAGTGTGAACAATGCAGGGGCTTACTAAGCCCATCAGAGTGGTCGCACGGAGCAGAGGTGTTTTCCTGCTCCACAGGCCCTACAGGCTCCTCTATCCCTCCCCCTCGTTCCTTCTGCATCCCTCCATCTATTTATCCATCCTCCCTCTCTCCCTCTCTTTTTCTGCCTATTCCTCTGCCCCTTTCTCTCTTCCTCTCTCCCTCATCCTTTCTCACTCTCTACCACCCCTTATTCCCGCCCCTCTCTCCCTGTCTGTCTCTCTCCCCTCCATCCCTCCCTCACTCCATCATCTCTCTCCCTACCTCTCCCTCCCTCCCTTCTCCTCTCTCAGTGGCGGGAGAGAGTTGTGCGTGTAATGGCGTTATTCACAGTTCATTGGTCTGTTTGAAGGGACTATCTTGATTGAGCGTTTCCCAGTGCAGGGCAGGGCAGGGTGGATGGGGGACTGTATAAAGATGTGTTGGGAGACTGTGGAGATGGATGGGCTATGGGAACATGGACATACAGTAGGGGGCTGCCATGTTTGTCAATCCTATAATCTAAAGACAATATTGTAAACTGGAAACAATGGCACACAGAGGGAAACTGACACTATGCACACTTGGAAGCATGCAGGAGAGATTTTAGCTCTTTGAGAGGCTCAGTCTGTTGGAAATATTGAAACAGTAGGCTAGCACAATGAGTGAAATTGATAGTAAACTGGACACTGGAAAGCAAGTGGATAAGCCCCAGAGCTAGCCAGACAGAGAAAAACAGAATCTGACATGCTCTCTCTCTCTCTCTCCTCTCTCTCCCTCTCTCCACATTCTGGTTGTCATCTTTCTCTCTCTCTAATAAATGATGCACTGACAAAGAACCCAA
Organism: Salvelinus sp. IW2-2015; assembly: GCF_002910315.2. NCBI lineage: Eukaryota > Metazoa > Chordata > Actinopteri > Salmoniformes > Salmonidae > Salvelinus > Salvelinus sp. IW2-2015. The sequence continues at coordinate 80,137 of NW_019942970.1, forward strand.
AACTGCTCTGAGAAGCAAAAATACACATCACTAATTAGTCCAAATGAACCCCAGGCAGACTTACAGTAGGACGCACACACATATAAAACCAGTTCCTACTCTCACACCACTCTGATTCTGCTACACCTCTCTCTCTCTCACACACACGCACACACGCACACGCACACACACACACACACACACACACACACACACACACACACACACACACACACACACACACACACACACACACACACACACAGAAAGTGACTCCAGCTGAGGCAGCAAAGGCAACCAGAGTCGCATCGCTTTGAAGGCAGAGTAAAACCAACGCTGCAGAAAAGGCACGGAGCATGACATTAACTAAGCACGGACAGACTATTCACACAAGTACATATAAACAGTCACACACAACACAGAGAAAGAAGAGTCCTACTTACAGAATGAGTCAGACAATATCAGAAGCGGTGTACCATATATGTGTGTAGTAGCCAGCTCTTATACACATCTAGATGTGTATAAGAGACAGGCTATGAAGGCAGAGTAAAACCAACGCTGCAGAAAAGGCACGGAGCATGACATTAACTAAGCACGGACAGACTATTCACACAAGTACATATAAACAGTCACACACAACACAGAGAAAGAAGAGTCCTACTTACAGAATGAGTCAGACAATATCAGAAGCGGTGTACCATATATGTGTGTAGTAGCCAGTCAGCACAGCCCTCGACAGGCATGGAGATGGAATCCACTGGTGGGGGGGGGGGGCGACTTGTGGGGTTGTCACAGCGTTCCGGATTGTCTCCGTGTAGGGGTGGGGGGCTGAGAGAGAGAGGACAAGATGGAAGATTCCGGTACTTGGACTGTGATAGCTAGGCGACAATATTCCTTTTGGAGGTGAGGAGAAAAAGCAACAAATGAGGATAGAAAAAATCTTCAGACACCCTCAACAAAAGTAGAGAGTAAAAGACAGAAGGAGAAAAAGAAAGGGTATTGTGCTGTCTTCTTCCCTTTCTTTATCTCTCTCCCTCTCTTCAGTAGAGCTATAGACGTGGAAGGAGCCTCTTAGTCAAAAAAATTTGTCTGTTTCAATCCAAAAGGGCCCCCTGCTTCCCTTTCTCTCTCTCCTTCCCTCTGGGCTGGCAGAAGGCCTCGACGGCTCCGAGTACCGCTGTCTAAATCCAATCCCTTTCCCAGAAGAAGAGGGGGAAACAGAAGAGAAAATGACGAGCAGAGGGAGAGGATTTCAGACACCTGCKCTCTATCCCTCTCCTTTCCACTGTCTACTTTTCTCTTTCCTTCCCTCTCTCTCTCACTCTTGCTGTCAMTACCTCTATCTAACCTGTCCTTCCCTTCTAGCAGCAGTCCCCCTACCTGTTTGTTTGTTTCTGTCTAGTCTTGCCAGTGGAAGCTGAGGCTGAGGGGGATGCAGTCAGATCCTCTAATTGCTGCGTCGCTCGCTCTCAGTCCCCGTCAGGCAAACAGGCAGCACCAAACCCAACACAGAACTGACTGTTTCTCTCTTCTCTACCCCTATCTTTCTCTCACACACACAGTCTGTAATGACAATGACGACTGTCTGTTTGTAATGCTTGTTTATAATGCATCCCAGTTTACTGTCTGTCTGTCTGTTTAAGAGCCATCCAGTTCCGGTCCAGGGGTGTACAGCGGGACCTTTCACCCTCCTCTAGTGCTCAGCTACCCCCCGGTCAGAATTCTGCCTCTTTCTCTGCCCATCGTGCAACCAACCAACCAGCCAACCAACCAATCAGCTTCCAGCGGATCTAAGAGACAGACAGACTAAATTAGGCTGAGGCAGGAAGTCTCTAGAAGGATTCTGACAAATCTCAGTTAATTATCTCGCTTTCTCTCTCTCTCTCTCTCTACCTGTTTCCCTATCTCCTTCTCTTCTCTGTTCTCTCTCTCCTTCCTCGTTATCTATTCAGGGCAGTTTGTTCCTCTTTTCTCTCTGTCAACAAGGGAGGATCAGGAAGAATGGACTTGTTTCATAATATATTCCTCCTCACTGGATGAAGAGGTGGGGGGAAAGGAGGAAAACCAGAAAAAGGGAAAAGTGGAGGGGAAATTGTTCCTTTAAAAAATAAGCCCCCAAACAAATCAGAAGGCGGGATTCCCAAGGGGGGACTGTCAATTACTTGGTTCTGCTGAGGAACCGGTCTGGAACAGATGCAGAACTTTGAAGTGAAGAGAGTAAAGTCTCATAATCTAGACAGGATGTACAGCCGATAAATCCACCCATGTACCACAATCCCATGTAGTTTTCTGGAGGAGMGTCACAGTTGAGTATTTCCTTCCAGGGAGACACGTCCCCCGAAGYTCAAGGTCCTCTACAAGCTGTTGCACTGGCATCAACAGCCCAAASCTCTAGGTTTCATTAAATCCCAATGGATACGGTTGTAATCAGAAGAGTGCATTGTACACGTCTCCTCTCACTGGAACAATTGCAGCACTGGTGGTTGTGCTCCTGGTGGGGGGGTCACTCTGCAGGGGTAGAGAGGTGGTCAGTATTGGGGTRCTGGATGCTAGCAGTTTGTCTTTATTCCCCATGGTGGGAACTGTGACTCCTGACTGRCAAGGAAAGGATTCAGAAAGGTAGAGGTAATTCCACTAGGTTTMAGCCCTGTAGGAGAGAGAGAAAGGCAGAGAGAGGGAGAGAGAAAGAGAGAGCATGTGAGACTTGGTGACATTTGTGTCATTCTGGCTTATCACGCACGTCATTCTCCTCCTCGTCCGACTCAACTCTGCCTGTCTTCCTCCTGTCTAGTCTGTCCTTGTCACTMTTCCACTGACTTTCCCTTCCGTTCCCCTCTTCACCTCTTCCCTTCATTCCCTTCCCTCATCGCTCTCTCTGCAGCTCAATCTCCCCCCTAAATGGTCTCGCCACTGTCTCCTCTACTATAGCCTTTCATTCCCTTACATCTATCACAGTCTCCTCTCTCCTTTTATCCCTGCTATCTTTCACGGTCCCTCGATATCTATCTGTCCATCTTTCTATACAGTATCTGAGATGAGCTGTACATTGAAGAGCAGAGAGACAGAGAGAGCGAGAGAGCGAGAGAGCGAGAGTGCGAGAGAGCGAGAGAGCGAGAGAGAGAGAGAGAGAGAGAGAGAGAGAGAGAGAGAAAGAGAGAATGACTGGCATGTTAAAACCACCTCTCTCCTCTCTCCACATATACAGCCAGGTTAAAACCACCTCTCTCCTCTCTCCACATATATAGCCAGGTTAAAACCACCTGTCTCCTCTCACCACATATACAGCCAGGTTAAAACCACTAACCATATACAGACATGTTTATATTTTAGTCATTTAGCAGGTGCTCTAATCTAGAGCAAATTATAGTTAGTGTATTCATTTTAAAATAGCTAGGTGAGACAACCTTATCTCAGTTATTGTATGTGCATTTTTCCTACATACAGCCAAGATAAAGCCACTGTCTCTCCTTATACAATCCAGGATCAACCCTGGCTCTGCCCCATTCCTACCTAGCTTGCTTGCCAAATCTGCTACAGCTTTAGCGAACAATACCAAACATGCCAATGCATGACAATGACAAAGCAGTTGGCTGAAGCAGAACCGATCTGGCTTCCAGGCTAAGTCTTACCGGTTCAACCCAGATATTCAACTCTTTTGCCAGTTACTTTCACCTATTTTGTGGTCCGAGTCATCTTTGTATTCACATTGCTATGTTTAAAAAGGAACCAATAACTTTTTCCAACATTCACTCAATGCACTCTGTGTTTTTACAAAGTGCAGGACAAGCCATTCTTTCAGAATGTGTTATTAGACAGCTACTTACATTTTGGAAGCTAATAGATTGCATTTATTAAAGATGAGACATAATAATTGTAATCAGACCGTACTATTAACATGTACATATTATTTGTAACAGAATAAATACCAGAAGAATAACTGCAGATTAAATAATGCTGTAATTGAAAATTCTACACCCAATGTAGACTACTGCCCCTTTAAGAGCTATAATTGATTCTGCACCCTATGGTGTGATTGTTACCAAATATGTTGGTGTCTTCTCACCAGTGAGGGCTGCTGAGGGAGGACGGCTCATAATGATGGCTGAAACAGAGTGAATGGAATGGCATCAAGCACATGGAAACAATGTGTTTGATGTATTTGATACCATCTCACTTATTCCGCTCCAGCCACTACCATGAGCCCATCCTCCCCAACTAAGGTGCCACCAACCTCCTGTGCTTCTCACACTACTCAAACACTACAATGGAATAAACAGCTTGTGAAGTTCTCTTAGCCTATAGATCACATATTACAAACTAATCATCAGAACTAAAAACTTCACACATTTTGGAATTTCTGTGCATCCTTGACAATCGCTAGTCAATAGGCCATAACCAAAAACAGCATTCATTTTCTGCGAACCTGCACATCATCATCGTCTCTCTATTGTGGCACCAGTGTGAGGGTTTATAACAGGGGAAACGCTGTTGCAGTAGTCTAGTGTGAGGGTTTATAACAGGGGAAACGCTGTTGCAGTAGTCTAGTGTGAGGNCCTTCCCTCATCGCTCTCTCTGCAGCTCAATCTCCCCCCTAAATGGTCTCGCCACTGTCTCCTCTACTATAGCCTTTCATTCCCTTACATCTATCTTAGTTATCACAGTCTCCTCTCTCCTTTTATCCCTGCTATCTTTCACAGTCCCTCGATATATATCTGTCCATCTTTCTATACAGCATCTGAGTGGATCTGTACTTTAATAATCCTCTTAAGGATCCGCCCCTTTTTTTCAATTTTCACCTAAAATGACATATCCAAATCTAACTGCCTGTAGCCCTGAAGCGAGGATATCCATATTCTTGGTACCATTTGAAAGTAAACACTTTGAAGTTTGTGGAAATGTGGAAGGAATGTAGGAGAATATAACACATTAGATCTGGTAAAAGATAATACAAAGACAAAACCAACTGTTTTTTTTATTTTTTTATTTTGTACCATCATCTTTGAAATGTAAGAGACAGACCATAATGTATTATTCCAGCCCGGGTGTAATTTACATTTTGGCCACTAGATGGCAGCAGTGTATGTGCAAAGTTTTACACTGATCAAATGAACCATTGCATTTCTGTTCAACATTTTGTATCAAGACTGCCCAAATGTGCCTMATTTTTTTATTAATAACTTTTCATGTTCAAAACTGTGAACTATAGCATGTTATTCTTTCATTATAATAGCTACTGTAAATTGGAAAGTGCAGTTAGATTAACAAGAATTTAAGCTTTCTGCCAATATCAGATATGTCTATGTCCTGGGAAATTGTCTTGTTACTTACAACCTCATGCTAATCGCATCAGCCTACGTTAGCTCAACCGTCCCGCAGGGGACCCACCGATCCTGAAGAAGTTTTAACATGCCAGTCTCTCTCTCTATCTCGCTCACACTCTCACTCTCACTCTCACTTTCGCACTCGCTCTCTCTCTCTGCTCCTTAAAGGCAGCAGCTAAAACCACAGTCCAGGAGAAAAACACTGTCTCCCCAACAGGCAAAAGTCCAAGATAAAAACCAAATAAAAATATACATATACATATACAGCCAGGTTAAAACCACCTGTCTCCTCTCTCCACATACACAGCCAGGTTAAAACCACTTGTCTCCTCTCTCCACATATACAGCCAGGTTAAAACCCCCTGTCTCCGCTCTCCACATATACAGCCAGGTTAAAACCCCTTGTCTCCCGCTCTCCAACATATACAGGCCGGTAAAACCACCTGTCCTTCCGCTCTCCACATACAGCCAGGTTAAACCCCTCGTACTCGCTCTCCAGCATAATACAGCCAGGGTTAAAACCACCGTTTCCCTCTCTCCACATAATACAGCAGGTTAAAACCACCCTGTTCTTCCGCTCTCCCACATATACAGCCAGGTTAAAACCACCTGTCTCCTCTCTCCCACATTACAGCCAGGTTAAAACCCCCTTGTCTCCTCTCTCCACATATACAGCCAGGTTAAAACCACCTGTCTCCTCTCTCCACATATACGAGCCAGAGTTAAACCACCTGTGCTCGCTCTCCACATATACAGCCAGTTTTAAAACCCCCTGTCTCCGCTCTCCACATATACAGCCAGGTTTAAAACCCCTGTCTCCTCGTCTCCATATATACAGCCAGGTTAAAACCACCTGTTCTCCGCTCTCCACTATACAAGCCAGGTTAAAACCACCTGCTTCCGTTCTCCAATATACAGCCAGGTTAAAACCACCTTTCTCCCTCTCCCACATATACAGCCAGGTTTAAAACCACCTGTCTCCTCTCTCCACCATATACAGCCAGGTTAAAAACCCCCCTGTCCCTCTCTCCACATAACAGCCAGGTTAAAACCACCGTGACTTCCTCTCTCACATACACAGCCAGGTAAAACCACCTGTCTCCCTCTCCACATAACAACCAGGTTAAAAACCACCTGTCTCCAGCTCTCCACATATACAGCCAGTTAAAACCACCCTGTCTCCTCTCTCCACATATACAGCCGAGGTAAAAACCACCTGTCTCGCCTCTTCCAACATATACAGCCAGGGTTAAAAGCCACCTGTTTCTCCGCTCTCCACATATACAAGCCAGGCGTTTAAAAAACCCCCTGGTCTCCGCTCTCCACATATACAGGCCAGGTTAAAACCACGCCTGTCTCCGCTCTCCACATATACAGCCAGGTTAAAACCCACCTGTTCCGCCTTCCACAATACAGCCAGGTTTAAAACCACCTGTCTCCCTCTCCACAGATACGGCCAGGTTAAACCCCCTGTCTCCTCTCTCCACATATACAGCCAGGTTAAACCCCCTGTCTCTCTCTCTCCACATTACACAAGCCAGTTAAAAAACACACCTGTCTTCCTCTCTCCACATACACAGCCAGGTTAAAACCACCTCTCCGCTCTCCATATACCGATTACATCCACTGTCTCCTACACAGCCAGGTTAAAACCACTGTCTCTCGTTTCTTCCCACATATACAGCCAGGTTAAAAACCACCTGTCCTCCTCTCACATAAATATACAGCCAGGCTAAACCACCTGTCTCCTCTCTCCACATATACAGCCAGGTTAAAACCACCTGTCTCCTCTCTCCACATATACAGCCAGGTTAAAACCACTAACCATATACAGACATGTTTATATTTTAGTCATTTAGCAGACGCTCTAATCCAGAGCAATTTATAGTTAGTGTATTCGTCTTAAAATAGCTAGGTGAGACAACCACATATATCTCAGTTATAGTAAGTGCATTTTTCCTACATACACTCAAGATAAAGCCACTGTCTCTCCTTATACAATCCAGGATCAACCCTGGCTCTGCCCCATTCCTACCTAGCTTGCTTGCCAAATCCGCTACAGGTTTAGCCAACAATACCAAACATGCCAAAGCATGACAATGATAAAGCAGTTGGCTGAAGCAGAACCGATCTGGCTTCCAGGCTAAGTCTTACTGGTTCCGCCCAGATACTCAACTCTTTTGCCAGTTAATTTCACCTATGTTGTGGACCGAGTCATCTTTGTATTCACATTGCTATGTTTAGAAATGAACCAAGATCTTTTTCCAACATTCACTCAATGCACTCTGTGTTTTTACAAAGTGCAGGACAAGCCATTCTTTCAGAATGTGTTATCAGACATCTACTTACATTTTGGAAGCTAATAGATTGCATTTATTAAAGATGAGACATAATTATTGTAATCAGAACATACTATTAAGATGTACATATTATTGGTAACAGAATAAATAGCAGAAGAATAACTGCAGATTAAATAATGCTGTAATTGAAAATTCTACACCCAATGTAGACTACTGCCCCTTTAAGAGCTACAATTGATTCTGCACCCTATGGTGTGATTGTTACCAAATATGTTGGTGTCTTCTCACCAGTGAGGGCTGCTGAGGGAGGACGGCTCATAATAATGGCTGAAACAGAGTGAATGGAATGGCATCAAACACATGGAAACAATGTGTTTGATGTATTTGATACCATTTCACTTATTCCGCTCCAGCCACTACCATGAGCCCATCCTCCCCAACCACGGTGCCACCAACCTCCTGTGCTTCTCACACTACTCAAACTCTACAATGGAATAAACAGCTTGTGAAGTACTCTTAGCCTATAGATCACATATTACAAACTAATCATCAGAACTAAAAACTTCACACATTTTGGAATTTCTGTGCATCCTTGCCAATCGCTAATCAATAGGCCATAACCAAAAACAGCATTCATTTTCTGCGAACCTGCACATCATCATCTTCTCTCTATTGTGGCACCAGTGTGAGGGTTTATGACAGGGGAAACGCTGTTGCAGTAGTCTAGTGTGAGGGGTTATGACAGGCCCTCACACTAGACTACTGCAACACGTTTCCCCTGCCATAACCCCTCACACTAGACTACTGCAACAGTGTTTCCCCTGTCATAACCCGCTCACACTAAGACTAACTGCAACAGCGTTTCCCTGTCTAACCCTCACACTAGACTACTGCAACAGCGTTTCCCCTGTCATAACCCCTCACACTAGACTTGCAACGCGTTTTTCCCTGTCATAACCCTCACACTAGACTCTGCAACAGTGTTCCCCTGTCATAACCCCTCACACTAGACTACTGCAACAGCGTTTCCCTGTCATCCCCTCACACTAGACTACTGCAACAGCTGTTTCCCTGTCATAACCCCTCACACTAGACTACTGCAACATGTTTCCCCTGTCATAACCCTCACACTAGACTACTGCAACAGCGTTTCCCCTGTCATAACCCTCACACTAGCCTACTGCAACAGGTTTCCCTGTCATAAACCCCTCACACTAGACTACTGCAACAGGTTTCCCTGTCATAACCCCTCACACTAGACTACTGCAACAGCGTTTCCCCTGTCATAACCCTCACACTAGACTACTGCAACAGCGTTTCCCCTGTCATAACCCTCACTAGACTACTGCAACAGCGTTTCCCCTGTCATAACCCCTCACACTAGACTACTGCAACACGTTTCCCCTGTCATAACCCCTCAAACTAGACTACTGCAACAGGTTTCCTGTCATAACCCCTCACACTAGACTACTGCAACAGGGTTTCCCCTGTCATAACCCTCACACTAGACTACTGCAACAGCGTGTTCCCCTGTCATAACCCCTCACACTAGACTACTGCAACAGCGTTTCCCCTGTCATAAACCCTCACCACTAGACTACTGCAACAGCGTTTCCCCTGTCATAACCCTCACACTAGACTACTGCAACAGCGTTTCCCCTGTCTAACCCCTCACACTAGACCTACTGCAACAGCGTTTCCCCTGTCATAACCCCTCACACTAGACTACTGCAACAGCGTTTCCCTGTCATAACCCCTCACACTAGACTACGGCAACAGCGTTTCCCCTGTCATAACCCTCTCACAACTAGACTACTGCAAAGCGTTCCCCCTGTCATAACCCTCACACTAGACTACTGCAACAGCGTTTCCCTGCCCATAACCCCTCACACTAGACTACTGCAACAGCGTTTCCCCTGTCATAACCCCTCACACTAGACTACTGCAACAGCGTTTCCCCTGTCATAAACCCTCACACTAGACTACTGCAACAGCGTTTCCCCTGTCATAACCCCTCACACTAGACTACTGCAACAGCTGTTTCCCCTGTCATAACCCCTCACACTAGACTACGCAACAGCTTTTCCCTGTCATAACCCCTCACACTAGACTACTGCAACAGTGTTTCCCCTTGCATAACCCCTCAAACTGGACTACTGCAACAGTGTTTCCCCTGTCATAACCCTCACACTAGACTACTGCAACAGCGTTTCCCCTGTCATAACCCCTCACACTAGACTACTGCAACAGTGTTTCCCCTGCATAACCCTCACACTAGACTACTGCAACAGGTGTTTCCCCTGTCATAACCCCTCACACTAGACTACTGCAACACGTTTCACCTGTCATAACCCTCAATAGACTATCACACTGTTCCCCTGTCATAACCTTCACACTAGCTACTGCAACAGCGTTTCCCCTGTCATAACCCCTCACACTAGACTACTGCAACAGTCGGTTCCCCTGTCATAACCCCTCACACTACACTACATTTCCTCATTAAGTCACACTCTACCGACTCTGCAACAGCGTTTCCTGTCATAACCCCTCCACTAGACTACTGCAACACGTTTCCCCTGTCATAACCCCTCACACTGACTACTGCAACAGCGTTTCCCCTGTCATAACCCTCACACTAGACTACTGCAACAGCGTTTCCCTGTCAAACCCTCACACTAGACTACTGCAACAGCGTTTCCCCTGTCATAACCCCTCACAAGACTACTGCACAGCGTTTCCCTGTCATAACCCTCACACTAGCTACTGCAACAGCGTTTCCCCTGCATAACCCCTCACACTAGACTACTGCAACAGCTGTTTCCCTGTCATAACCCCTCACACTAGACTACTGC
>NW_019942970.1:90613-127125 GCF_002910315.2 Salvelinus sp. IW2-2015
ATGCAACAGCGTTTCCCTGTCTTAACCCTCACACTAGACTACTGCAACAGCTGTTCCCTGTCATAACCCCTCACACTGAGACTACTGCAACAGCGTTCCCCTGTCATAAACCTCACACTAGACCTACTGACAACAGCATTTCCCCTGTCATAACCCCTCACACTAGACTCTGCAACAGCGTTTCCCCTGTCATAAACCCTCACACTAGACTACTGCAACAGCGTTTCACCTGTCATAACCTCACACTAACTACGCAACACGTTTCCCTGTCTAACCCTCACACTAGACTACTGCAACAGTGTTTCCCCTGTCTTAACCCCTCACACTAGACTACTGCAACAGCGTTTCCCCTGTCATAACCCCTCACACTAGACTACTGCAACAGTGTTTCCCCTGTCATAACCCCTCACACTAGACTACTGCAACATGTTTCCCCTGTCTAACCCTCACACTAGACTACTGCAACAGCGTTTCCCTGTCATAACCCCTCACACTAGACTACTGCAACAGCGTTTCCCCTGTCATAACCCCTCACACTAGACTACTGCAACAGCGTTTCCCTGCCATAACCCCTCACACTAGACTACTGCAACAGCGTTTCCCCTGTCATAAACCCCTCACACTAGACTACTGCAACTGTTTCCCCTGTCATAACCCCTCACACTAGACTACTGCAACAGTGTTTCCCATGTCTTAACCCTCACACTAGACTACTGCAACAGTGTTCCCCTGTTCTAACCCTCACACTAGACTACTGCAACGTGTTTCCCCTGTCTAACCCCTCACACTAGACTACTCAACAGCGTTTCACTGTCATAACCCTCACACTAGACTACTGCAACAGCGTTTCCCCTGTCATAACCCTCACACTAGACTACTGCAACAGCGTTTCCCCTGTCATAACCTCTCACACTAGAATACTGCAACAGCGTTTCCCCTGTCATAACCTCACACTAGACTACTGCAACAGCGTTTCCCTGTCATAACCCCTCACACTAGACTACTGCAACAGTGTTTCCCTGTCTTAACCCCTCACACATAGACTACTTGCAACAAGCGTTTCCCCTGTCATAACCCTCACACTAGACTACTGCAACAGTGTTTCCCTGTCTAACCCTCACACTAGACTACTGCAACAGGTTTCCCCTGTCTAACCCTCACACTAGACTACTGCAACAGCCGTTTCACCCTGTCATAACCCCTCACACTAGACTACTGCAACAGCGTTTCCCCTGTCATAACCCCTCACACTAGACTACTGCAACAGCGTTCCCCTGCATAACCCCTCACACTAGACTACTGCAACAGCGTTTCCCCTGTCATAACCCCTCACACTAGACTACTGCAACAGGTTTCCCCTGTCATAAACCCTCACACTAGACTACTGCAACAGTGTTTCCCCTGTCATAACCCCTCACACTAGACTACTGCAACAGTGTTTCCCCTGTCATAACCCCTCACACTAAACATACTGCAACAGGTTTCCCCTGTATAACCCTCACACTAGACTACTGCAACAGCGTTTCCCTGTCATAACCCCTCACACTAGACTACTGCAACAGCGTTTCCCCTGTCATAACCCTCACACTAGACTACTGCAACAGGTTTCCCTGCATAACCCACACTAGTACGTGCAAAGTTCCCCTGTCATAACCCTCACACTAGACTACTGCAACAGCGTTTCCCCTGTCATAACCCCTCACACTAGACTACTGCAACAGTGTTTCCCCTGTCTAACCCTCACACTAGACTACTGCAACAGCCGTTTCACCTGTCATAACCCCTCACACTAGACTACTGTAACACGTTCCCCTGTCATAACCCTCACACTAGACTACTGCAACAGCGTTTCCCCTGTCATAACCCCTCACACTAGACTACTGCAACAGCGTTTCCCCTGTCATAACCCCTCACACTAGACTACTGCAACAGTGTTTCCCCTGTCTTACCCCTCACACTAGACTACTGCAACAGCGTTTCACCTGTCATAACCCCTCACACTAGACTACTGCAACAGCGTTTCCCCTGTCATAACCTCTCACACTAGACTACTGCAACAGCGTTTCCCCTGCCATAACCCCTCACACTAAGACTACTGCAACAGCGTTTCCCTGTCATAACCCCTCACACTAGAATACTGCAACAGTGTTTTCCTGCCATAACCCCTCACACTAGACTACTGCAACAGCGGTTTCCCCTGTCATAACCCCTCACACTAGACTACTGCAACAGCGTTTCCCCTGTCATAACCTCTCACACTAGACTACTGCAACAGCGTTTCACCTGTCATAACCCTCACACTAGACTACTGCAACAGTGTTTCCCCTTTTTCATAACCCTCACACTAGACTACTGCAACACGTTTCCCCTGTCATAACCTCTCACACTAGACTACTGCAACAGCGTTTTCCCCTGTATAACCTCTCACACTAGACTACTGCAAACAGCGTTTCCCTGTCATAACCCCTCACACTAGACTACTGCAACAGTGTTTTCCCCTGTCATAAACCCTCACACTAGACTACTGCAACACTGTTTCCCCTGTCATAACCTCTCACACTAGACTACTGCAACAGCGTTTCCCCTGTCATAAACCTCTCACACTAGACTACTGCAACACGTTTCCCCTGTCATTAACCCTCACACTAGACTACTGCAACAGGTTTCCCCTGGCATAACCCCTCACACTAGACTACTGCAACAGGTTTCCCCTGTCAAACCCCTCACACTAGACTACTGCAACAGCGTTTCCCCTGTCATAACCCCTCACACTAGACTACTGCAACAGTGTTCCCCTGTCTTAACCCCTCACACTAGACTACTGCAACACTGTTTCCCCTTCATAACCCTCACACTAGACTACTGCAACAGCGTTTCCCCTGTCATAACCCCTCACACTAGACTACTCGCAACAGTGTTTCCCCCTGTCTTAACCCCTCACACTAGACTACCTAACAGCGTTTCCCCTGTCATAAACCCCTCACACTAGACTACTGCAACAGTGTTTCCCCTGTCTTAACCCCTCACACTAGACTACTGCAACACTGTTTCCCCTGTCATAACCTCTCACACTAGACTACTGCAACAGTGTTTCCCCTGTCTTAACCCTCACACTAGACTACTGCAACACTGTTTCCCCTGTCATAACCCCTCACACTAGACTACTGCAACACTGTTTCCCCTGTCATAACCCCTCCACTAGACTACTGCAACACTGTTTCCCCTGTCATAACCCCTCACACTAGACTACTGCAACACTGTTTCCCCTGTCATAACCCCTCACACTGACTACTGCCAACAGCGTTTCCCCTGTCATAACCCTCACACTAGACTACTGCAACAGCGTTTCCCCTGTCATAACCCCTCACACTAGACTACTGCAACACTGTTTCCCCTGTCATAACCTCTCACACTAGACTACTGCAACAGTGTTTCATGCTCATAACCCTCACACTAGACTACTGCAACAGCGTTTCCCCTGTCATAACCCCTCACACTAGACTACTGCAAACTGTTTCCCCTGTCATAACCCCTCACACTAGACTACTGCAACAGCGTTTCCCCTGTCATAACCCTCACACTAGGACTACTGACAACACTGTTTCCCCTGCCATAACCCCTCACACTAGACTACTGCAACAGCGTTTCCCCTGTCATAACCCCTCACACTAGACGTACTGCCAACACTGTTTCCCCTGTCATAAACCTCTCACACTAGACTACTGCAACACTGTTTCCCCTGTCATAACCCCTCCACACTAGACTACTGCAAACACTGTTCCCCTGTCATAACCCCTCACACTAGACTACTGCAACACTGTTTCCCCTGCCATAACCCCTCACACTAGTATACTTGCAACAGCGTTTCCCCTGTCATAACCCCTCACACTAGACTACTGCAACACTGTTTCCCCTGTCATAACGCCTCTCACACTAGACTACTGCCAACACCGTTTCCCCTGTCATAACCCTCTCACACTGACTACTGCAACACTGTTTCCCCTGCCATAACCCCTCACACTAGACTACTGCAACACTGTTTCCCCTGTCATAACCCCTCACACTAGACTACTGCAACAGCTGTTTCCCCTGTTCATAACCCCTCACACTAGACTACTGCAACACGTTTTCCCCTGTCATAACCCTCTCACACTAGACTACTGCAACACGTTTCCCCTGTCATAACCCCTCACACTAGACTACTGCAACCAGCGTTCCCCTGTCATACCCCTCACACTAGACTACTGCAACAGCTGTTTCCCTGTCATAACCCCTCACACTAGACTACTGCAACAGCGTTTTCATTATGACAGGGGAAACGCTGTTGCAGTAGTCTAGTGTGAGGGGTTATGGCAGGGGAAACACTGTTGCAGTAGTCTAGTGTGAGGGGTTAAGACAGGGGAAACACTGTTGCAGTAGTCTAGTGTGAGGGGTTATACAGAAAGAAGTGTGCTGGTTATCAAGGGGCAAAGTATTGACACGTTTTTTTGAAATTGAAAGACGAGCTTAAAGTTTTCTTTACTGACCATAATTTTCACTTGTCTGACCGCTTGCATGATGATGAGTTTCTCACACAACTGGCCTATCTGGGTGATGTCTTTTCTCAGCTGAATGATCTGAATCTAGGATTACAGGGACTCTCCGCAACTATATTCAATGTGCGGGACAAAAGTCCCGTGAAGCACATGAGTGAGTTGGGTGCGCAATTACGCAGGTACTTTCCCGAAATGGATAACACAAACAACTGGATTCGTTATCCCTTTCATGCCCTGCCTCCAGTCCACTTACCAATATCTGAACAAGAGAGCCTCATTGAAATTGCAAGAAGCGGTTCTGTGAAAATTGTATTTAATCAGAAGCCACTGCCAGATTTCTGGATTGGGCTGCGCTCAGAGTATCCTGCCTTGGCAAATCGCTCTGTTAAGACACTGATGCCCTTTGCAACCACGTACCTATGTAAGAGTGGATTCTCTGCCCTCACTTGCATGTAAACGAAATACAGGCACAGACTGTGTGTGGGAAATTATTTAAGACTGAGACTCTCTTCAATAACATTGCAGAGTTATGTGCATCCTTTCAAGCACAACCTTCTCATTAACCTGTGGTGAGTTGTTCACCATTTTCGATTAACAAATAAGGTTTTATATGTAAGATGGTTAAATAAAGAGCAAAAATATTGATTATTATTATATTATTATTTGTGCCATGATCCTATAAGAGCTCTTTTTCACTTCCCACGAACCGGGTTGTGACAAAAACTCACACTCTGTCACGCCCTGACCTTAGAGATCCTGTTTATGTCTCTATTTTGGTTTGGTTAGGGTGTGAGTTGGGGTGGGTATTCTATATTCTATTATTTGTATTTCTATGTTTTGGCCGGGTATGGTTCTCAATCAGGGACAGCTGTCTATCGTTGTCTCTGATTGAGAACCATACTTAGGTAGCCCTTTTTTCCACCTGTCTTTGTGGGAAGTTGACTTTGTTTATGGCACATAGCCTTTAGCTTCACGGTTTGTTTTGTCTTGTTTATTGTTTTTGTCGGCATTTCCAATAATAAAGGAATATGTACGCTCACCACGCTGCACCTTGGTCCTCTTCCTTCAACAGCCGTGACACACTCATGCTTATGTTTAATAAATGTATTATATAGTGTGTGTGTGGCAGGCTTACAATGATGGCAAAAAACAACATTTGAGAGTGCGCTGACCCTGGTGCTAGAGGGAGTAAGCAGCTGGAGGTTGAATGTTTGAAAGGGTACGGAACTATAAAAAGATTGGGAACCACTGATCTAGTATAAAGTGTTGTACCAGTTTAAGTGGTCTATGGTAGAGGAAAATTTCTGAAATGCTATAAAGGCAAAATGTACCTTTTCTAAAAGCATGCTTTTGTACCTGTGGACTATATGTAAGAAATGTAGTATCTGAGGTATGAACTGGGGTACAATTACGTCCCTATAACTGAAGTCAGAAAGGTCCTACCTTACAAGGTACCTCTACAGTAACAAATCTTAACCTGTTTCTAAGAGTGTATTCTATTCTATGTACCCTGCAACACTGGACATGTAACAGTCAGTACAGCTTGTATTAAACATCTCTGTCTCTTCCCAGTACTATAACCCTTATCTAACCTATGTCAGCTGTTAAAGAGGCCGAACTGACACCTCCTCTCTGCATGCAGCCACAGGGGAGAGATGGTCCATTTGAGGTGAAACATTTCAGTCCACTCAGTGTATCAGTTCCAATCAATACTAATGTGTGGATGTTCCCATGCTGACAGCCCAGTACCCACAGGAGCATGTAGTGTGCTAGGCTGTTGGCTGGGCTCATGATGGTGGGTTGGAGGTGTAAGAAGAGGAGAGAACTGCTGTGTTGTTGGCTGATTTCTCAAAAAATCGTTTGACACAAACACCACAGAACACACAGCCTGCCCTCCCTGGCATCACACACACATGCACGCACACACCAACAGACTGGCGTAGAATGGTCATCGTGGAAAAACACAGAGACTATGTCCACAGCTTTTACAGCTACTGTACTGGCTGTGTCAATATAGAGACTGCCCTGTTTTCTCTGAGTGTCAATTCAAACAGAATGTGGAGAGTGTGGAGAGTGTGGAGAGACAGAGAGATGGAGAAGAATAGGGGGGAAGAGGCAAGGAGGGAGGGAGGGGGCGGGACAGAGAGGAGAGCAACACATGGAATTGAGCCATTTAGATTTGATAAAAATCCATCACACTAGAGGCTTGTTTATGTCTGCAATGAGGAGGAGAGGAGGATGGATGGATGACGAAAAGAGGACGGTAGGAAGGAGTGATGGAGGAGACATTGCAGAGCTTTAGGGGAAAACAGGGAGAATATGTTGAAATGGAAGCAAGGAAATGGAGGAAAAACTCATTAGGGATGCATATGGTATGGCTAAATGACAAACGAGAGAAAGAAAAAGAAGAGAGAAACATGAAAGAGAGCAAGAAAGAAGGGAGAGAGAGAGAGAGAGAAAGAAAGGTGAAAAGAAAATAGAGAAAATGGCTAGAGAGAGAGAGAAAGAGAAAAAGAGGGAGAGAAGATAGAGAGCGAAAGGAGGAAGATGAGGAATAGACACTCACCCATTTCCAGTGGCCTCTCCACAGGCGAGCACAATCCCGTCTCTGTGATGCCATCCTGGGTAGGAGCAGAGAGAGATCCTGGAGCTCCCTCCTCAGAATACCATTAGGGTAGCTATATCAGCTCACAGCACACACACACACTGGCACTGAGAGGAAACACACCAGACACACACACACACACAACACACCACACACACACAACACAACACACACACACACACACCACACACACCACACACACACACACACACACACACACACAACACACACACACACACACACACACACACACACACACACACACACACACACACACACACACACACACACACACACACACGAGTCAGGT
Source organism: Salvelinus sp. IW2-2015 (assembly GCF_002910315.2). Classification (NCBI taxonomy): domain Eukaryota; kingdom Metazoa; phylum Chordata; class Actinopteri; order Salmoniformes; family Salmonidae; genus Salvelinus; species Salvelinus sp. IW2-2015. The sequence continues at coordinate 98,064 of NW_019942970.1, forward strand.
CTGAGGGTCGACACTTTAATATCAACTCTCACAAACCTTATCTAATTTCTGGCTTTATTTTTCTTTGTCTCTCTCTCCATGACCCCCTTCTCTTGCTCTCTTTCTCCCTTCTCTCTCTCTATGAAAATAATTACAGCCATTAGACAAGCCTGAAAAAACATCAAAATATACTGCGACACACACACACACATATGTACACTCACCGTGTATACCATTTACACAAATCCCAATGTAACGCAGCAGTCCAATGACGATGCCGGCCGTATGTTGCAGTGCAGTCTGTTCCGGGTAGAATGGTGTTAAACAGGAATAAGCACCCTGTTATCATCCGTTCCCCCTCTTTCTGGATTCTTCTCTCTCCTCCGTCTGATGCCCAGATAAGAGGATGAAAGACCAGACTCACTTCTCTTTCTCTCCGTAGTGTCCATTCTCTTATTCTCCTTAATTCATTGGTTAGTTCAAGGTTATCTTTATCCCTGCTACCAGTGTACTTTGCTGTGATTCCATGACACTCACGACTGAAAACTGCATTTACTAACTCACCCTCTCTCTCTCTTGCCCTTTCCTTGCTCGATTGTATCCCCGTACCTTCTCAGCTCGCTCTCCAATCCAATCAGCACTGCCTCCCTCTCCCTCTGTCCCTCCCTCTGTCCCTCACTCTGCTCCCTCCTACTCTGTTGCCTCCCCCTCCTTCTTATCACCCACTCCCTCTCTCTGTTTCTCTCTCGGTTTTCTAAAATACAAATATCAACTGCCCCCGTCTCTATCAGTCTTGGAGATAAGCATTTTTTTTAAATGGAGAAGAGAAAATCAACATGTGAACATACACACACACGCACGCACGCACGCACGCACGCACGCACAGCACACGCACACGCACACACACACACAACACACACACACACACACACCACACACACACACACACTCTGCTACATGCTCAAGGAGACAAACACAATCACAGGACCTCAGAGTAAAACTCTGAGTAAACACACAGGCACAGATAGCTTACATCTCACACAAACACAGATGAAGATACACACACACGGTTGAACAAACACATACATTTATCCCCCACCCGACACACAGAACAGAGCAGCTCGCCTGTGGCAGCATCCTGACACTTCAGAGGGGAAGAGGGAACTCCTCATCACTATTTATGTATAACTTCCAGACAGACACTCCCACCAGACAGACAGTCACATGAGGAACACTCCACAACATGACAACCACACTCCCACCAGACAGACAGTCACATGAGGAACACTCCACAACATGACAGCCACACTCCCACCAGACAGACAGTCACATGAGGAACACTCCACAACATGACAGCCACACTCCCACAGACAGACAGTCACATGAGGAATACTCCACAACATGACAGCCACACTCCCACCAGACAGACAGTCACGAGGAATACTCCACAACATGACAGCCACACTCCACCAGACAGACAGTCACATGAGGAACACTCCACAACATGACAGCCACACTCCCACCAGACAGACAGTCAGATGAAGAAACACTCCACAACATGACAGCCACACCCCCACCAGACAGACAGTCACATGAGGAACACTCCACAACATGACAGCCCACTCCCACCAGACAGACAGTCACATGAGGAACACTCCACAACATGACAGCCACACTCCACCAGACAGAACAGTCACATAATGAACACTCCACAACATGACAGCCACACTCCACCAGACAAACAGTCACATAAGGAACACTCCACAACATGACAGCCACCACCCACCAGACAGACAGTCACATGAGGAATACTCCCACACATGACAGCCACACTCCCACCAGACAGACAGTCACATGAGGAATACTCCACAACATGACAAGCCACACTCCCACCAGACAGACAGTCACATGAGGAACTCCACAAATGACAGCCACACTCCCACAAGACAGACAGTCACATGAGGAACACTCCACAAAATTTTTATTTATTTAACCTTTATTTAACCAGGAAAAGCCCATTGCACCAGACAGAGTCTCCTTTTCAAGGGAGGCCTGGCCAAGAAGGCAGCAACAAACAATAAAATGTTTATTTATTTTATTTAACCTTTATTTAAGTAAGCAAGTCAGTTAGGCAAGCCTAAAAAAAAGTATTTACACTCCTCCATAACAGTCTCCCATCAATATTTAAAATTCATTCAGTGGCACTAACATATCTAGATGAATCATGGATTGTAGATTATTCCATGCATCTGGTGCACAAGAAGAGAAGGCAGTCTTGGCTAATACTGTGAATGTCCTGGGGACTTTAAAAGTAGCAACCCACCTAGCAGACCGGGTATGGTAACTGCTGGTGGTGAAGGAGACCAGAGTACAGAGGTAAAGAGGGAGTTTACCTGCTGGTGGTGAAGGAGACCAGACTACAGAGGTAAAGAGGGAGTTTACCTGCTGGTGGTGAAGGAGACCAGACTACAGAGGTAAAGAGGGAGTTTACCTGCTGGTGGTGAAGGAGACCAGAGTACAGAGGTAAAGAGGGAGTTTACCCAAAAGGGCTTTGTAGATGAACACATACAAAGTAGCTTTCTGGCATATAAAGTGAGGTCCAACCTACCATTTGGTACAAGTGGCAATGGTGGGTGGGTATTTGTAATAAGCGTAAGGATGCATGATAAACAGAGTCCAGTCTCTGTAAGACGGAGGAGGTTGCATGATAAACAGAGTCCAGTCTCTGTAAGATGGAGGAGGTTGCGTGCATATACAACAAGTCACCATAATCAATTACAGAGAGAAAAGTGGCCTCAACAAGCTTCTTTCTAGCCTTAAGCGGGAAGCAAGCCTTATTACGAAAATAAAAACTACATTTCAATTTACGAACTTGACGGCCACCATCCACCAGACAGACAGTCACGGGGAACACTCCACACATGACGGCCACCATCCCACCAGACAGACAGTCACGGGGACACTCCACAACATGACGGCCACCATCCCACCAGACAGACAGTCACGGGGAACACTCCACAACATGACGGCCACCATCCCACCAGACAGACAGTCACGGGGAACACTCCACAACATGACGGCCACCATCCCACCAGACAGACAGTCACGGGGAACACTCCACAACATGACGGCCACCATCCCACCAGACAGACAGTCACGGGGAACACTCCACAACATGACGGCCACCATCCCACCAGACAGACAGTCACGGGGAACACTCCACAACATGACGGCCACCATCCCACCAGACAGACAGTCACGGGAACACTCCACAACATGACGGCCACCATCTCACCAGACAATCCCAACAGAAACTCATATTCCTCTGCTCCTCTCACATATTCCGGATCCACCACGTAGTCATCCACTATGTGTGACATCACAACTCTTTCACATAGCGGTTGTCATGTGTTCCTCTTCTCTCTCTTTTAACTCATTAGTATTCAAATTGTCACACCGTCCCAGTCATTTTCTCCATGACCCTATTTCAGTATGACTTCTGCTGCCCTGCCAGAGTGACTGAATGTCTCTCTTATCTTATTTGTTCAGTTGTCCACTCCCCTCTCCCATAATGATGTCCTGCCTCGTCCCCATGTCTCTGGCACTGCATGTGTGTCACATTTTTCCAAACCCCTTTCCATGTTTGCTATCAATTCTCCACATACAGTTGAAGTCGGAAGTTTACATACACCTTAGCAAAATACAATTAAACTCAGTTTTTTCACAATTCCTAACATTTAATCAGAGTAAAAATTCCATTTCAGATAATAGTAGAGAGAATTATTTATTTCAGCTTTTATTTCTTCATCACATTCCCAATGGGTCAGAAGTTTACATACACTCAATTAGTATGGGTAGCATTGCCTTTAAATTGTTTAACTTGGGTCAAAAGTTTCAGGTAGCCTTCCACAAGCTTCCCACAATAGTTGGGTGAATTTTGGCCCATTCCTCCTGACAGAGCTGGTGTAACTGAGTCAGGTTTGTAGGCCTCCTTGTTCACACACGCTTTTTCAGTTCTGCCCACACATTTTCTATAGGATTGAGGTCAAGGCTTTGTGATGGCCACTCCAATACCTTGACTTTGTTGTCCTAAGCCATTTTCCACAACTTTGGAAGTATGCTTGGGGTCATTGTCCATTTGGAAGACCCATTTGCAACCAAGCTTTAACTTCCTGACTGATGTCTTGAGACGTTGCTTCAAAATCCACATAATTGTCCTGCCTCATGATGCCATCTATTTTGTGAAGTGCACCAGTCCCTCCTGCAGCAAAGCACCCCCACAACATGATGCTGCCACAGTCTGGCTTTTTTATGGCGGTTTTGGAGCAGTGGCTTCTTCCTTGCTTAGCGGCCTTTCAGGTTATGTCGATATATGGTTACTGTGGATATAGATACTTTTGTACCTGTTTCCTCCAGCATCTTCACAAGGTCCTTTGCTGTTTTTCTGGGATTGATTTGCACTTTTCGCACCAAAGTACATTCATCTCTAGGTGACAGAACGCTTCTCCTTCCTGAGCGGTATGACAGCTGTGTGGTCCCATGGTGTTTATACTTGCGCACTATTGTTTGTACAGATGAACGTGGTACCTTCAGGCGTTTGGAATTTTCTCCCAAGGATGAACCAGACTTGTGGAGGTCTACAATTATTTTTCTGGCTGATATATTTTGATTTTCCCATGATGTCAAGCAAATAGGCACTGAGTTTGAAGGTAGGCCTTGAAATACACCCACAAGTACACTTCCAATTGACTCAAATGATGTCAATTAGCCAATCAGAAGCTTCTAAGCCATGACATCATTTCCTGGAATTTTCCCAGCCATTTAAAGGCACAGTCAACTTAGTGTATGTAAACTTCTGACCCACTGGAATTGAGATACAGTTAATTATAAGTGAAATAATCTGTCTGTAAACAATTGTTGGACAAATTACTTGTGTCATGCACAAAGTAGATGTCCTAACTGACTTGCCAAAACTATAGTTTGTTAACAAGAAATTTGTGGAGTGGTTGATAAACCAGTTTTAATGACTCCAACCTAAGTGTATGTAAACTTCCGACTTCAACTGTACATTCATTAGGTTGTCCTGTCCTGCTTTCTCATTGTCATGTCAAGATGTCCTACCCCTCTCTTACATTTGGTGTCATCTTCATTCCATGTTGACCAATCATATGGTCTATSTCATTATTCCATCATGTTGTGCTAACCCGTTTCTCATAGTGTAGGTGTCCTGCCCTCTGTCGCTCATACTGGAGAACAGCACTGAAATGTTTGCTTTGATTTTTATCTCTGCTTTTTATTTTCACTTTGCATTTAGTAAAATATTAACCAAGTGTTGATTGACCTTTGAAAAGGTTAGTGGGCAAACAGCACAGTATCACATATTACTCATGTTTGGAGTTGTCAGTGTGTGTCTATTCCCAGAGCCACGATGTTCCATGTTGGTGAGCCATAGCTACGGCCTACAGAAAGAAGTCTTCTCAGTCCTCTGTCTCTCCCATTCAATCACATCCATAACTATACCGCCCCCACTGCCCTGGCCCCTGTGCTGCTTAGAAGAAGGGCTATGCTTGGGGTGCTCCTGTGTCTTGTGTGTTGTGTTGTGGTGTGGTGTGTGTGTGTGGTGTGTGTGTGTGTGTGTGTGTGTGTGTTGTGTGTGTGTGTGTGTGTGTGTGTGTGTGTGTGTGTGTGTGTGTGTGTGTGTGTGTGTGTGTGTGTGTGTGTGTGTGTGTGTGTGTGTGTGTGTCAGTGGTCCTGATAAGTCCAGCCCGAACAGTACATACTGTTTGCTGTAGTTAAGAGTATTTTTTGCATATACACCTGACCAAAATATTTCATGCTCTCTTTCTCCCCTGCCTTTCTCTGATGTCTATCTGAGCTTCTTCTAGCTCTCCTCCTCTTTCCCTCCATCCTATATTCTCCCTCGTACACAATATGCATTCAACAGCTGCTCTCTCTCTGATCTCTAGCCTAAACCCACCTCGTTCACACATTTATACACACTGTTTTTACCAAACAAATACGTACAACACACATGTACACTCGTACATTCTCGAGGTTTAGAGCACAGATGCACGTCATACACAGACAAACACACATACAATTAAACACACACTAGTTTACACACTGCTGCAGCAGGTGAGGAGTGGCCAGCGTTAGCAGCATTCGATCCTTTGAGTGGTATCCGGGTGTTCCCCTGCCACGTTCTTTCTCCTCTTTTTCTCACTGCACTATATGGTTCCCATGTTAAATTGCCTGGACAGCATGCAACAGGGGAGGGAGAACGAATGGATGGAGAAAGGGTGTGGAAGAGAGGGAGGAACAGAGAGAGGGAGAGAATTGACATTCGAAGGAGCACTGGCATCACTCGTGGAATATAATTAGCTGCTCAGTATTCTAGTCACATATCCACCGCTATCAATGAGAGAGAGAGAGAGAGGGAGGAGAGAGAGGAGAGAGGGGGAGGGCAGAGGGTGAGACTGAGGAGGGGGGAAGAACAGACACAGTGAAGAAACAGGTGAACAAAAGGGGGAGGGATAAGGGGAAAGAGAAAGGAGATGGAGGACAAAAAGAGAAGCATGGTGGCACGAGTGGAGAGGCAGATGCTCGTACTGCAGAACACATACACACAGTGCAGTCACGCATACAAATACACACACACACTGCAGCACAAATACACACACACATACAGGCGCATAGACATACACTCAAGTCCGAGAAAGACACCTTAAACACTGTATTTTTTTACTCTCACACAAGCATCCTAGTCAGACAGAGGGTGAATATGAACACCACAACAACACACACACACAAGGAGACTACTTTGTCAAAGTCACAGCAGGTACCGCACCTCAGCAGAGAGAGACAGGGAGAATAGAAAGAGAAGACAAGAGGAGAGAAGAGAGAGAGGAGAAGAAAGAGGGGAGAGGAGAAAGAAAGAGAGGGGAGAGAGAGAAAGAAGAGAAAGAGAGAGAGAGAAGAGGGGGAGGAGCAGAGAGAGAAGGAGGGGGAGAAAGAGAAAAGAGAGAGAGGAGAAGAGGAGGAGAGAGAGAGAGAGAAGAAAGAAGGAGAAGAGAGGAGGATAGAGAGGAAGAAAGAAGGGGGGAGAAGAGAGAATAAGTAGGAGAGAGAGAGAGAGAGAGATGAGAAGAGGAGAGGGAGGAGAGAGAGAGAGAGGGAGAAGGGGAGAGAAAGAGGGAGAAATTATTAGTAGAGGAAGACTAAGAATAATAAGGAGAGTGAGTAGGAGAGGGGAGGACGTTAGAGACGAGAGGAAGAGAGAGAGAGAGTGATGACGAGAGTAAGAGAAAACAAGAAAGGGAGAGAGAGAGAGAGGTACGAGAGTAACATGTAGAGAAATAGCGAGAGACAAGAAAGAGGAGGGAAGGAGAGAAGAGGGGAAGGAGGCAGAAGGGAGGAGATGAAGAGAGAAAGACAAACTGAGGTAAATTTGCTAAAAAAGGAAGATGTCAGAATGATCAAATGTGTATAACACTTAAGTATAAATAGGTCAACTATAATAAGAATATTTATAATACGGACCAGAGAAATCAGATGAATCAGAAAACACTGTGGTGTTGTGTAGTCACCCAAATACTAAGGACCTTGAGGCAGCATGTTGACAGAAATCGTCATCTGATGTTGGCTCTGGTTGGCTACCCAACCTCAATTGTTACTTGAAAAGGGAGAAGAAAATAAATTTTCCTTCAATGTGATAATAGGAGTGAAAGACGACAGACATGGTTCGGCCTTGATGAGCTGTGTTGAGTTCCTACCAGACTTAGGCATTATGGGTAATGAAACTATACTGTAGTTATTATTACAGCATATGAATCATCACCAACAGACCAAGAACTCATACTTTATTCATCAGTCTATACTTGACTGAATGTAATTCTAATTATAGACTATTCAACTCATTGGCAGAATCCTGTTCTAATTCAAATCTGATCTATATAATGTGTTCTATTTCACTTCTGTGATTGATTGATTATGATATCATTCTAATGTCGTGGGTAACTTAATTTATCTTAGTGACATTCATTTATATCATGACACTCATTAACACCATTCACAGTCAGGAATTCATGAGGAAACCCAAGATAATAAAATAAAAAGGTTTTTAAACATTCTCGGTTGTAAAATCACTACAGCATATTCTAGATGTGATACACTGGCTCTACAGTACGGCATATGGGATAATACATAATCATGTCAATGTCTTCAATGCAATGAAGCAAAGATGGCGACAATGATGCCTTACGTCCTTACAAAGATAACATCACGTCACTAAGTAGAGGCTACTCTTCGTTATTTTTCCCAGGTGATATCTATCTTATATACTTGTGCCCCAAGTGCTAAACCCCAAACCCAGGGGCCGCTCCCCTCGCCCTCCACCTGTAATGTCAGCAGGTTCAGGCCCAGCGCTGAACAGGCACATTATCTCTGAGSGTCAGGTATTTCTAGTGTTTATGGATGAAACATAGCTGAGAATTCCAGGGATGTCCAGGGACAGATACTCAATAGGTGCTGTCACATTCACTCCTCACAAGGACAACAATATCCCTTTCCTGCAATCAATGACCAAAAGCACCCTGTTTGTCCTCATGGGTGGAATTATCTTAATATTTTTCATAATTTCATCATTTATAAAGATTTGTTTTTTTAAATCAACGTAAATCTGGTGTTTCTATATCAAACTGTTGTTATATTTCAGTATATTGTGATGTATATAAAGTGTCATATTAGCATGCAAACTCAAAATGGAAAACATTTCAACTCTATATCTGACATGGAACAGGTGTTCTTTTTTAAGCCAATAACCATGTGTGTGAGGTGTATACTATTATTTCAAAGTAGATTTGTTTAACACTACCAAGAAACACTCTGTGTGACCCTGATTTAGCCCACTGCAGTAGAAGGTTAAGGATGCTAATAATCTCCCCAAACCAAATGCAGTCCGTCCATTGTTTGTGATGCCCTGAGGACAAAATGTTGTGATTCACTTTTCAGTTATGCAATTTCTTGCACTCTGATTTTTTTGGCCACCATGATGTTTTAATAAACATATTTATTTAGCATTCAAGCCTCAGTTTTGGATGTATTCTTTTTTTCCGACAGTGTGCGGGTCTCCATCTCTTCTACTGTGATATTTAGGTGACATTTGATTTGACGGTCTGGTTATAATCGAACTATAAACCATGAAGTAACATTTACATTAGTAAACTGTAGTAACAAAACAAACAGCAAACTAAGAACCACCCCTCACTACTATAACCTCCATCCCAGAAAGAAATAATTGGGGGAGGGAGCAAAAAAGGAAAAGCTATAGAAGTATGGTACAGTAGAGGAAAGAGGACTGTCCCTATAGGCACATAACTAATGGCCTCGGTCCCCATAAGTCCACAGGCCAGTATGATTTAGTAGACCTTCTCTCAGAGCGCAGTACTCTCATCATTATACCTTCAACATACAGTATAGAACATATGCCAAGAACATCTACCATCTAATAAATGACTACAGACACAGTAGAGATGACCATGCTGATACAAGGCTACTTAGTCTGCTGGAGATGCATTGATGAATGGCAATGTACATGTACGTGCATTCATCAATAGTGGAGGTTGGTGGGAAATACAGTGAGGTCCAAAAGTATTTGGACAGTGATACGTTTTTGTTGTTGTTGAAATTATACAATGACTAGGAGGTTAAAGTGCACTGGTGAGTCCCATCTCTTTAGTCAGTGAAAGATGTGTGACAACAAATTCTAACGAAATTTAGCCCACCTGTTTATGGTAATGCAACAATGTTTTTAGCAATCCTCCAGTTGAGCCACATACAGTGAGCTCCAAAAGTATTGGGACAGCGACATGTTTTGGCTCTGTACCCCAGCACTTTGGATTTGACATGATACAATGCCTATGATGTTAAAGTGCAGACTGTCAGCTTTAATTTGAGGGTATTCATCCATATCGGTTGAACCGTTTAGAAAGAACAGCACTTTTTGTACATAGTCCCCCCAATTTAAGGAAGGAAAAGGATTTGGACAAATTGTGCAGCTTGTGACTCTACAACCTTGTTGTATGCATTTGCAGTTCGTTTTGATTGTATTTCAGATTATTTTGTGCCCAATAGAAATTAATGGTAAATAATGTGCTGTGATTTGAGTCAATTTAAGAATACAATATGTTTCTAAACACTTTTTCATTCATGTGGATGCTACCATGATTACGGATAAGCCTGAATGAAAAAGGAATAATGATTAGTGAGAAAGTTACAGATGCACAAAGATCATATCCCCAAGACATGCTAACCTCTCACCAATAACAGGGGAGGTTAGCTTGTTAATATTTTAGTCTTTTAGCAAACGCTTTCAAATCCTATGTGCTGGATTACAGAGTTAAAACAACCAAAATGTGTCACTGTCCAAATACTTGTGGAACTCACTGCTCTCTGAAAAGACTACTGGTTCTTATCTCACCTTAGTGAGGGTCTGTTACATTTTATGAAGACGTTCTCTTCCCATGAAAGTCTGAAAAAAAGGTTTTCATGCTAGGCTCCTATGCTAAAATGGAGGCAATTTCTCTCTCTGTCTGCAACACAATCACCAGCATTTCTCATTTCATGTCATGAAAACAAATCAAGACAGAGTGTTTGTGTGTGAAAACGCTCCAGTCAGCATTCGCTGGGTGTGCAACAGTTATAAACGGCGCTTTAGATTACGATTATGAGCTGCTGCAGCACTGGAAAAGTTCTAGCACATCAAGCCCTTTTCCATTTAAACACAAATTAGATCATCGTTTTTGATATCTAGCTATCCACTATTGCATACTGATACAGCAATATGATGTGTACTTCCTCATTCAGCTGAGATCATCATAAATCCTCTCCTTCTTTATCATACGAATTACAATATTAACGTGATCTATTCATATTTATGTCATAGACATTATATTAACATTAGTGTTAAATCTATATACGTCTACACACAGTGACAAACATTGAAACAAATATCCTGGGTAATTACATGACTTGTATGGAGATATCTCATATTGCTGCTCTCCTGAGCTCTGCTTCTGTGACTTGGTAGGTACCTGTGTCAGAAAGTCCATATTGATGATGTCAAGCGAGAGCGTTGTGGATTTACAGTGGGCCCATAAAGCCCATCCTATCTGATGTGTGAGATATTTCAGGGCGAGGACCACGTGTCATCCTCCTTATAAAATTATAGAAGCGTTGGAGAAATGGTGAAAGCTGAAGCCTTTTATTAAAAAGAAAACAGAGGAAATTTTATGGGCGATTCAAGTCCAACCCTGCTAAAACTCAATCTAAATAATATTGACGGTACACACTCTGGGAACACTTTTACAATCAGCTTTTCATTCAACTTCTCATTGTAAACAGGATAAATGCTTTACCATACAACTGCTTCACTGGCTTCGCTGTACGATTTCAACATTTAAAATCAATTCTGCTCTTCCAAACTAAGAAGCACCTCTCAAAGCTTAAGGGCCACACATCCGGTCCTTCACTAAACTCTGTCAAAATCAATTCATATATGTAGATCATTCAAGTAAATGAAACAATATTTCGGACCATTTAACAAGAATAGCCCGGCACTGAAGAAACAGCAAAAACTATACATCTTGATTTAACTCAACACTATTTATTTATTTTTTATTTCACCTTTACTAACTGAAAATCCTACCATCTTTCAGTATAACTCTGTCTCAGTCTCTAATACATTCTATCACAAACCCTCTCCTTTCTACCCTCTTCCTCCTCTACAGTCTCCTCTATGAGATGGTCTCCTCTAGGATGAACTCTATGGTGTGTGGTACATCCTGTCCCTCTACCACAGTSACYGARGGGATCTCATGTCCCTCCATGATGGCTGACAGGGAGGGGACAGAGATGGCCTGACCACCCAAGAACACCACCTGGGAGGACCCAGCCTGCCCAGAGAACATAGCCCCAGAGGAGTGCTCTGAGACGGGCACAGCCGGCACCATCACCCCCTCTGTGGTTCCATCCGCCTGGACCAGCAGAATGGTCTGCACCGCCGACTCCCCCTCGCCACCTGACCCCGTCCCTGTAGACAAGAGCACCCTCGCCCCTTCCGCCTCTGCGTCGTTGGCCGTGGTTCCACCCGTTCCGTCGTCGTGGAGACGGATGTGTTTGTCGAGGTTGGAGCGTGAGCGGAAGGCTGAGGGGCAGTGGTGGCAGGTGTAGGGCGTCTCTCCGCTGTGGATGCGGGCGTGCTCAGTAAGACGGCCGGCCACACTGAAGGCTTTACCACACACCCAGCAGCAGAAGGGCCGCAGGCCGCTGTGGATACGCTCATGGTCCTTGAGGTGGGGCAGCTGGCGGAAACGCTTCCCACACGTAGAACACTGAGAGAGGAGGAGGAGGAGGGGACATGTGGGGGAGAGACAGGGCAGAGAGTGGGAGGAGGGGAAAGAGTGCAGAAAGGGGAAGAGGAGAGAGTGAAGAGAGGCAGAGAGTGAACGGAAAGAAAGAGGGAGGAGAAGTTGAAGAGGAGGAAGAAGAGTGGAGGGGAGAAGGATGGGTAGGATCGGAAAACATAACGAGAGAACAAGGACAAGAGGAGAAGAGCGGAYATTAAAATTCATAGATTTSATATCTTGAAAACTTRTGAAAAMATATTTTCTGAAASACTTCTCCAAATTWGTAGACACAGCACTTCTRGCTGAAGAGGCAGRAGAATAGGAGGGGTAGAAAAACAATGTGTGAGAAGAGAGAGAGCGAGAGAGATCTAGGGAGGGCAGAGGACAATGGTAGGTAGAGATAAAGAACAGAAAGAGGGACACAGGGGACAGAACAGAACAAAAAGAAGCTGACAGAACAGAGCTGCACTACTACTGAAGGACATTCATCTTTTCCACACAGCAGTGTTACCTGCCTGTCTGCCAGACTGAATGACCACAGAGACAACRCCTACCATTAGTAGAACCAGAGGGAATCGGCAGGGACATTCTCACCAATACCTTTACAGCTTTGATTACATTGTTATTGAACTATAGAAGCCTGGGGCTGTTCTGCCACARATTGTGCCACAGTGAGCAGAGAGGCCGGTTGCTCCTGTGTTTAGGGCCTTCCTGCCTTTCCGTGCAGTGCCCAGTGGTGCTGGGTCCCAGAATAGTAACACAGAGGGGAGATGGCAGGTTCTAACTCAGCCCCACTCATTAATCATAGGAAGTGTAGAGGGAGGGAGGACACCAGCGGGCATAATACACTGGGGTGACCACAACCACAGCTTGTATTTTTTTTATAGATGAGATGATTAGATGAGTTTATTAGTATTAGTATACATATTTACAACTGGAACAMTGATACATTTCCATTGGGGGTGGGGCAGGGTGAATGTCCATTGGGGGAGCAGCAGGGGGGAAGTGAGAAGTGAATGAAACAATAATAAAAGTAACCACAGGCAGAACCACGACCAAAGTCTTGTCCAGACGGCCTTTTCTGCTTCTGGTAAAAAACGGACAATTGATCCCTTGTAGTAGACTGTGTTTTAAATCACTTCAGAACAAGACACACCATAACGAACGTCAGTCGTGCACAGTAGATAACCCACCACGCACACACACAAACAATCAATCATCTCCACCTCCCCACCCCCTTACCTCGAAGGGCCTCTCATCGGTGTGGATCCTCATGTGGACGTTGAAGGTGGAGGTGTAGGCAAAGTCCTTCCCACAGATCTGGCAGTGGAACCTCTTGGAGCCGCGGCCCTTCCCCAGAGTCCCCTGGCAGTGGGCCACAATGTGCTCCCCCAGGGCMGAGCTGGAGGCGAAGCGCCGTCTGCAGGGGGACAGRGGGCAGCGCAGGGGGGTCTGACCCGTATGGGACAGCCGATGGAGGTCCAGACCCTCCTGGGTCATACAGCAATGACCACACATATCACACTCCACCTGGATGGCCGGAGAGAGGGAGGGACACATGTATTGGGAATAACTAGTGAAGCATAGATGAAAGGATCCTACTATTACAGTATCCATGTCTATAAGGTACAGTATCTGTAGAGTAAGATTCTACTATTACAGTATTCATGTCTATAAGGTACAGTATCTGTAGAGTAGATTCTACTATTACAGTATCCATGTCTATAAGGTACAGTATCTGTAGAGTAAGATTCTACTATTACAGTCTCCATGTCTATAAGGTACAGTATCTGTAGAGTAAGATTCTACTATTACAGTATCCATGTCTATAAGGTACAGTATCTGTAGAGTAAGATTCTACTATTACAGTATTCATGTCTATAAGGTACAGTATCTGTAGAGTAAGATTCTACTATTACAGTATCCATGTCTATAAGGTACAGTATCTGTAGAGTAAGATTCTACTATTACAGTCTCCATGTCTATAAGGTACAGTAATCTGTAGAGAGTAAGATTCTACTATTACAGTATCTATGTCTATAAGGTACAGTATCTGTAGAGTAAGATCCTACTATTACAGTATCCATGTCTATAAGGTACAGTATCTGTAGAGTAAGATCCTACTATTACAGTATCTATGTCTATAAGTACAGTATCTGTAGAGTAAGATCCTACTATTACAGTATCTATGTCTATACAGTGCCTTCACATATTCACACCCCTTGACTTTTTCCACATTTTGTTTGTTACAAAGTGGAATTAAAATGGATAATGCATTTTTTTGTCAACGATCTACACTAAATACTCTGTCAAAGTGGAAGAAACATTTGAACATTTGTAAAAAATAAAAATTAAAAAAAATATGAAAAACGAATATATCTTGATTAGATAAGTATTCAACCCCCGAGTCAATACATGTTAGAACCACTTTTGGCAGCGATTACAGCTTTGAGTCTTTCTGGGTAAGTCTCGAAGACTTTTCCACACTTGGATTGTGCAGCATTTGCCCATTATTCTTTTCAAAATTATTCAAGCTCTGTCAAATTGGTTGTTGATCATTGCTAGACAACCATTTTCAGGTTTTGCCATAGATCTTCAAGCAGATTTAAGTCAAAACTAACTCAGCCACTCAGGAATATTCACTTCTTGGTAAGCAACTCCAGTGTAGATTTGGCCTTGTGTTTAAGGTTACTGTCTTGCTGAAAGATGAATGAATCTCCCAGTGTCTGGTGAGAAAGCAGACTGAACTAGGCTGGGCATGAATAATTGATGTCAAAACGCCATCTTTAACCAAAGATCAATATTTTTTCAAATACTGTAAAACTATTTGGTCAAACTTTTGTCTTGAAACAACGTCAATTTGCTTGACTGTTCTATGTGTACATGTGCATTTGCACAGTGGCGACCCGTCATTCAGGGCAGGTGGGGCAGAGCCTGTTGAGCTATAAAAATAAATTGGTTTGTTTTTTGTTGCCTGTTTTGCATGTTATGTTTGCATTAACACGTGAAAATACAGAGCCTAGGGGTCGGTACTCTTCTCCAGTTGCACCGTGATTGGCTCAGTGTTCTGTCACTCATGGGGACACCACGTCAAGGCAAAATCTACAGGGAGGGCTTGAAAGATCAAGCCCCCTTGGGTGCTGCCTTAGATTTACATTAAAAAGTACCCATCCGGCCTCCCGGGTGGCACAGTGGTCTAGGGCACTGCATCGCAGTGCTAGCTGCGCCACCAGAGTCTCTGGGTTCGCGCCCAGGCTCTGTCGCAGCCGGCGCGACCGGGAGGTCCGTGGGGCGACGCACAATTGGCATAGCGTCGTCCGGGTTAGGGAGGGTTTGGCCGGTAGGGATATCCTTGTCTCATCGCGCTCCAGCGACTCCTGTGGCGGGCCGGGC
Organism: Salvelinus sp. IW2-2015; assembly: GCF_002910315.2. Taxonomy (NCBI): domain Eukaryota; kingdom Metazoa; phylum Chordata; class Actinopteri; order Salmoniformes; family Salmonidae; genus Salvelinus; species Salvelinus sp. IW2-2015. The sequence goes on from NW_019942970.1 coordinate 113,840, forward strand.
GCAGTGCGCGCTAACCAAGGGGGCCAGGTACACGGTGTTTCCTCCGACACATTGGTGCGGCTGGCTTCCGGGTTGGAGGCGCGCTGTGTTAAGAAGAGTGCGGCCTGGTTGGGTTGTGCTTCGGAGGACGCATGGCTTCGACCTTCATCTCTCCCGAGCCCGTACGGGATTGTAGCGATGAGACAAGATAGAATCACTAGCGATTGGATACCACGAAAATTGGGGAGAAAATGGGATAAAATTATTAAAAATTAAATAAATAAAAAAGTACCCATCCAAGGCTCAAAGTCATTGGCCACAGATAAAATTACGTCAATCACGTTATATGACTGATCATGTCAACATCATACTTTCAAAATCTTAGCTAGCAAGCTAGACAAGCAGTTATCGTCATCAATCACGTCAACCATTAATGGCAAATCTAATTCAATCATTGTCATATGAAGAGAAATTATAGATAAAACGTATCGGTGTCATCGGCCATTGGACGTAAACATTACACAACAAGTTGGAAAATCACAAAATCAACAATGAATGGTTTGGACGGAATCAGTGGCTAACTGCAAGCGTTGCAAAGCAATCCCTATTTTGCCTCCCCTGCAGGCTATTCCGTGGAGAGGATGTGTGGTCCAAGTCTGAGTTTAAGGGTCTCTTTCCAAGCTTAAAAGGATAAACATTCACACGCAACACTATAAGCCAGAAAAGGTTGGAAAAATTGCCAGGCTTCAAGCCAGCATGACTTCTGCCGCTTTGAACGGAACTGGGAAATCTCAGACTTCATGAGTTCAAGACAATTGGGAACTCTGAAAAAATGTGCTCCGACTGGGAAAATACGCTTTGAACGGTCAACCAAATCGGAATTCCAAGTCGGGAACTTGGGCTTCTTCCTTCTAGAGCTCCGACCTGAAGATCACTGACGTCATGATTCAACCTTGTTCCCAGTTGTCTTGAAAGCACCATTAATCCAGAGAATGCCAGACTTTGATGACAAAGTTTCATGACAAAACTTGCCCACAAGAAGGATCGCCATGCCACCTTCCTATTCAAGTGAGCACAGCACAACGGAGTCCAAAAATCTCTTGCATGCTGCTGCATATATGATGTAATATGCCTGGGAGATATGTATACTGAAGCTAAGAAAGTAATACTAAGTGTATGCTGTGTAGTAAGCTGTTGGTATCCCATATGCCTCACCCTAATAATTTAGTCCCTTTCCCCCTCATAATGTTGCCTAATGTTCTGACTGAAATGTCATCATCGAATATTGTAAGAGCTTTCATCGGCAGGGCTTGAAAACTATTACGGACTACAAAGGGAAACCCAGCCGCGAGCTGCCCAGTGACGCGAGCCTACCAGACAAGCTAAATGCCTTTTATGCAAGCAACACTGAAGCATGCATGAGAGCACCAGCTGTTCTGGACGACTGTGTGATAATGCTCTCGGTAGCAGATGTGTGCAAGACCTTTAAACAGGTCAACATTCACAAAGCCGCAGGGCCAGACGGATTACCAGGGCGTGTACTCAAAGCATGCGCGTACCAACTGGCAAGTGTCTTCACTGACATTTTCAACCACTCCCTGACTGAGTCTGTAATACCTACATGTTTCAAGCAGACCACCATAGTCCCTGTACCCAAGAAAGCGAAGGTAACCTGCCTAAATGATTACCGCCCCATAGCACTCACGTCGGTAGCCATAAAGTGCTTTAAATAGGCTGGTCATGGCTCAGATCAACAGCATCCTCCCGGATACCCTAGACCCACTCCAATTCACATACCACCCCAACAGATCCACAGATGACACAATCTCAATCACACTCCACACTGCCCTTTCCCACCTGGACAACACCTATGTTACTTATAATTACTTAAAAATCATACAATGTGATTTTCTGGATTTTTAGATTCCGTCTCTCACAGTTGAAGTGTACCTATGATAAAAATTACAGACCTCTACATGCTTTGTAAGTAGGAAAACCTGCAAAATCGGCAGTGCATCAAATACTTGTTCTCCCCCTTATATACTAATATATATTTAAACACACACACACAACACACAACACCACTACACACACACACACACACACACACACAACACACACACACACACACACACACACACACACACCACACACACACACACCACACACACACACACACACACACCACACACACCAGTTTGAGTCGGAAGTATGCATACATGTTGAAGTGAAGTTTACATAACCTTAGCCAAATACATTTCAAATAAGTTTCACAATACCTAACATTTAATCGTGATTAAAATTCCCTGTCTAGGTCAGTTAGATCCCACATTAATTTTAAAAATGAAATGTCAGAAAATAGTGAAGAATGATCTATTTCATTTTAATTTCTTTCATCACTTCCCAGTGGTCAGAAGTTAACATACTAATTGAGTTATTTGGTAGCATTGCTTTTAAATTGTTTAAACTTGGGTTCAAACGTTTCAGGAGCCTTCCACAAGCATCCCCACAATAAGTTGGGTGAATTTTGCCCCATTCCTCCTGACAGAAGCTGGTGTAACTGAGGTCAGGTGTGTAGGCCTCCTTGCTCGCACACGCTTTTTCAGTTCTGCCCCCACACAGTTTTCTAATAGGGTTGAGGTCAGGGCTTTGTTGATGTCCACTCCAATACCTTGACTTTGTTGTCCTTAAGCCATTTTGCCACAACTTTGGAAGTATGTGTGGGGTCATTGTCCATATGGAAGACCCATTTGCGGACCAAGCTTTAACTTCCTGACTGTGTCTTGAGACGTTGTTCAATATATCCACATAATTTCCCCCCTCATGATGCCATCTATTTTGTGAAGTGCACCAGTCCCTCCTGCAGCAAAGCACCCCCACAACATGATGCTGCCACCCCGTGCTTCACGGTTGGGATGGTGTTCTTCAGCTTGCAAGCCTCCCCCTTTTTCTCCAAACATAACGATGGTCATTTATGACCAAACAGTTCTATTAATGTTTCATCAGAGCAGTGAACAATTTTCCGAAAAGCAGGATCTTTTCCCCATGTGTAGTTGCAAACCGTATAGTCTGGCTTTTTATTTAGCGGTTTTGGAGCAGGTGGCTTCTTTCCTTGCTGAGCCGGCCTTTCATTTATGGTCGATATAGGACTCGTTTTACTGTGGATATAGATACTTTTGTACGCTGTTTCCTCCAGCATCTTCCTTTGCTGTTGTTCTGGGATTGATTTGCACTTTTTGCACCAAAGTACGTCATCTCTAGGAGACAGAACGTGTCTCCTTCCTGAGCGTATGACGGCTGCATGGTCCCATGGTGTTATACTTGTGTACTATTGTTTGTACAGATGAATGTGGTACCTTCAGGCATTTTGAAATTGCTCCCAAGGATGAACCAGACTTGTGGAGGTCTACAAATGTTTTTCTGAGGTCTTTTGATTTTCCTATGATTTCAAGCAAAGAGGCACTGAGTTTGAAGGTAGGCCTTGAAGGTACACCTCCAATTGACTCAAATGATGTCAATTAGTCCATCAGAAGCTTCTAAAACCATGACATAATTTTCTGGAATTTTCCAAGCTGTTCAAGGCACAGTCAACTTAGTGTATGTAAACTTCTGACCCACTGGAATTGTAATACAGTGAATTATAAGTGAAATAAGCTGTCTGTAAACAATTGTTGGACAAATTACTTGTGTCATGCACAAAGTAGATGTCCTAACCGACTTGCCAAAACTATAGTTTGTTAACAAGAAATTTGTGGAGTGGTTGAAAAAACGAGTTTCAATGACTCCAACCTAAGTGTATGTAAACTTCTGACTTCAACTGTGTGTATATATATATATATATATATAAGGCAATTCAGCCATTTGGATTTGTTATCTGTAATGGTTATGATACAATAGGCCTTACATAACGCGCAACCCAAATGGCCAAATTGTTATAAAAGTAATATTTATCGAACAAAAATAACATTTATTGTGTAAATGGGAGTCTCGTGAATGCAAACATTAAGATTATTAAGGTAAGCGATTAATTTTATTGTTTTTCTGACTTTCGTGACCATGCTTATTTGGGGCTAGCTGTTCTAGCATTGATTGATACACTCACTGTTGGCATATTGATAAACGCACACATTTACTGGAGTACTTGAACAGTCAAAAAAAAGTTGAAATGCCCATCCCTAGACTGAACCAGGTTTTCCTCTAGGATTTTGCCTGTGCTTTGCTACAGTATATTCCGTTTATTTTTTTTATTCTGAAAAACTCCCCAGTCATTACGATTACAAGCAAAACCATAACATGATGCAGCCACCACTATGCTTTAAAATATGGAGAGTGGTACTCAGTAATGTGTTGCATTGGATTTGCCCCAAATATAAAACGTAGTTTTCAGGACAAAAAGTTAATTGCTTTGCCACATTTTTTTCAGTATTACTTTACCTCCTTGTTGCAAATCGGATGCATGTTTTGGAATCTTTTTATTCTGTACAGGGGTCCTTCTTTTCACTCTGTCAATTAGGTTAGTATTGTAGAATAAATAAAATGTTGTTGATCAGTTCTCCTATCACAGTCATTAAACTCTGTAACTGTTTTAAAGTCACAATTGAACTCATGGTGAAATCTCTGAGCAGTTTCCTTCCTCTCTGGCAACTGAGTTCGGAAAGACACCTGAACAAATTCTTATTCACAATGACGGCATACCGTGGAACAGTGGGTTAACTGCCTTGTTCAAGGGCAGAACGACAGATTTTTACCTTGTCAGCTCGGGGATTCGATCCAACAACCTTTCGGGTTCCTGGCCCAACTGTCTAACCATTAGGCTACCTGCCACCCCAATTGATACACCATCCAAAGTGTAATTAATAACTTCACTATGCTCAAAGGGATATTCAGTGTTGTTTTTTTTTCATTTTTTACCCATCTACCAATAGGTGCCCTTCTTTGCAATGCATTGGAAAACCTCTCTGGTATTTGTGGTTGAATTTGTGGTTGAAATGTACTGCTCGACTGAGGGACCTTACAGAGAAGTCCTTGAAACTTATGTAACCTGTTAAGCACATTTTTACACCTGAACTTATTTAGGGGTTGAATACTTATTGACTCAAGACATTTCAGATTTTCATTTGTAATGAATTTGTTAAAATGTCAAAACACATACAGTATTTCCACTTTGATATTATGGTTATTGAGTGTAGGCCAGTGACAAAAAATGTCAAATGTAATATATTTTAACAAAGCTAAATGTGCGAAAAGTCAAGGGGTGTGAATACTTTCTGAAGGCAGTATAAGGTATAACTAGTTAAGAGTAGGATCCTACTATTACAGTAGCCATGTATATTTAAGCAATAAGGCACGAAGAGGTGTGGTATACGGCCAATACACCATGGCTACGGACTGTTCTTATGCAGGACGCATCGCGGAGTGCCTGGACACAGCCCTTAGCCGTGGTATATTGGCCATATACCACAAACCCCAGTGGTACCTTATTGCTATTATAAACTGGTTACCAACGTAATTAGAGCAGTAAAAATAAATGTTTTGTCATACCTGTGGTATACGGTCTGATATACCACAGCTGTCAGCCAATCAGCATTCAAACCACCCAGTTTATAAAAGGTATTATAAACTGGGTGGTTCAAGCCCTGAATGCTGATTGGCTGACAGCCGTGGTATATCAGAGSGTATGACAAAACATTTATTTTTACTGCTCTAATTACATTGGTAACCAGTTTATAATAGCAATAAGGCACCTCGGGGGTTTGTGATATATTGCAATCCGTCGTGCCTAACAGCCCTTAGCAATGGTATTATGGCCATATACCACACCCCCCCGGGCCTTATTGCTTCAATTATACAACGGATGGGTCTTATCCTGAATGCTGACAGGTTAAAACCACATTCCAGCCGGAGTCTATTCTACAAGTTACCACCGGCTAAATCTATGATACTATTCCAGTAGCCATGTAAGGTACAACTAGAGTAGAGTAGGATCCTACTATTACAGTAGCCATATATATTAGAGGTCGACCGATTACAATCGGCATGGCCGAATAATTAGGGCCGATTTCAAGTTTTCATAACAATAGGTAATCGGCATTTTTGGATGCCGATTATGGCCGATTACATTGCATTCCACGAGGAAACTGCGTGGCAGGCTGACCACCTGTTACACGAGTGCAGCAAGGAGCCACGGTAAGTTGCTAGCTAGCATTAAGCTTATCTTATAAAAAACAATCTTCACATAATCACTAGTTAACTACACATAGTTGATGATATTACTAGGTTCCAAGTACCAAGTCATGTTTTGCAGAGGGGTCAAATACTTATTTCCCTCATTAAAATGCAAATCAATTTATAACATTTTTGACATGCGGTTTCCTGGATTTTGTTGTTGTTATTCTGTCTCTCACTGTTCAAATAAACCTACCATTAAAATTATAGACTGATCATTTCTTTGTCAGTGGGCAAACGTACAAAATCAGCAGGGGATCAAATACTTTTCCCCCTCACTGTATATAAGGTATTATACTATTACAGTAGCCATATATAAACTCAGCAAAAAAATAAACGTCCTCTCACTGTCAACAGCGTTTATTTTCAGCAAATTTAACATGTGTAAATATTTGTATGAACATCAGATTCAATCAAAAGTATCAGTCAGTATCTGGTGTGGCCACCAGCTGCATTAAGTACTGCACTGCATCTCCTATTCGTGAACTGCACTAGATTTGCCAGTTCTTGCTGTGAAGTGTTACCACACTCTTCCACCAAGGCACCTGCACGTTCCCGGACATTTCTGGGGGGAATGGCCCTAGCCCTCACCCTCCGATCCAACAGGTCCCAGACGTGCTCAATGGTATTGAGATCTGGGCTCTTCGCTGGTCATGGCAGAACACTGACATTCCTGTCTTGCAGGAAATCACACACAGAATGAGCAGTATGGCTGGTGGCATTGTCATGCTGGAGGGCCATGTCAGGATGAGCCTGCAGGAAGGGTACCACATGAGGGAGGAGGATTTCTTCCCTGTAACGCACAGCGTTGAGACTGCCTGCAATGACAACAAGCTCAGTCCGATGATGCTGTGACACACCGCCCCAGACCATGACGGACCCTCCACCTCCAACCCCTGGTGAGACAAAACCGCGACTCGTCAGTAAAGAGCACTATTTGCCTACAAGCCCTCAGTCCAGCCTCTCTCAGCCTATTGCGGACAGTCTGAGCACTGACGGAGGGATTGTGCGTTCCTGGTGTAACTCGAGCAGTTGTGGTTGCCATCCTGTACCTGTCCCGCAGGTGTGATGTTCGGATGTACCGATCCTGTGCAGGTGTTGTTACACGTGGTCTGCCACTGCGAGGACGATCAGCTGTCTGTCCTGTCTCCCTGTAGCGCTGTCTTAGGCGTCTCACAGTACRGACATTGCAATTTATTGCCCYGGCCACATCTGYAGTCCTCATGCCTCCTTGCAGCATGCCTAAGGCACGTTCACACAGATGAGCAGGGACCCTGGGCATCTTTCTTTTGGTGTTTTTCAGAGTCAGTAGAAAGGACTCTTTAGTGTCCTAAGTTATCATAACTGTGACCTTAATTGCCTACCGTCTGTAAGCTGTTAGTGTCTTCATGACCGTTCCACAGGTGCATGTTCATTAATTGTTTATGGTTCATTGAACAAGCATGGAAAACAGTGTTTAAACCCTTTACAATGAAGATCTGTGAAGTTATTTGGATTTTTACGAATTATCTTTGAAAGACAGGGACCTGAAAAAGGGACGTTTCTTTTTTTGCTGAGTTTATAAGGTATTCTACTATTACAGTAGCCATTTATATAAGGAATAACTAGTATAGAGTAGGCGGCCAGTGTACCTGTCCCATGCTGTCTCTTATACACATCTAGATGTGTATAAGAGACAGGTATATATAAGGAATAACTAGTATAGAGTAGGCGGCCAGTGTACCTGTCCCATGGAGCGTCCCCGTCCCTGTCCCCGGCCACGGCCCACAGTCTTGTCCTCCACTGAGCTGGTACAGCGCTGCAGATGGATGTCCAACACTGACTGGTTCAAGAACTGGGAGGAACAGTGGGGGCACAACACTGGCTCCTTATCTGGGGAGATGGGGTGGGCAGAATGAGTTAATTACTTACTAAATTAGTGTTTATCACATTCCAAACAGTGTTTCGAGAGTGTACATGAAATCAATTGAAATACACTAAACATGGAAAGGACAGGGATGTATGGATTGAGTGGGTATTTAGACAGTCACAGGCCCTGGTCACAGGCCCCTCCTGTCACTACCCACCAAAACACACACTGGGTTCACACTGGGTTACAGGGTATTCTATCTGTATTGTCATCACTCAGTATAGGCTACAGTATGTGGCTTAAGGTAACTTRTTTATAGACACACAGACACATGCACTACTGTTGACAGTCTGGATATTGGTAAACACACTCAGGCTCTCTGTCTGCTTCTGTGAAGCTAAAGGAGMAAMAGAAGAGGAGAGAAAACGAGAGAAGATGCTGAGCTTTGATATTTCCCCATCTTAGCCGCCGGCATCTACAGTTACCACGGCAACTCCAACCCAGCGGAATCCTCCCTCTCGGCTGGAGCGTTCACCAGTCTCCCCTGAGGAGCTCTCTGTTGAAACATTTAATAAGGATCCTCTCCATCAATAGAGCATTAACTAATAATCAATGGATCAATTCCAACCAATCACATCTCTCTCTCTCTCTGAGGTGCACTTATCTCTGACCCCACTGCACCGATGCTGTCAGCGGCAGCCATGTTGACTTGACGCCAGACCTGATTAAGATCAGCAGATATTTTTACCCATTAATTGGTGGCGTCGATTCGATAGACCAGAATTGGAGAATCCCCCATCATCTTTTAAATCCCCAGTTTGGGAACATTTAGGCTTCCCAGTGGATTACAGGGGTGATGGATAGAGTTGTGGATAAAACGGTAACACTAAGTCGCCACGCTCAACGAGAATAGCCTATGTAGCTAACAACACTTCAAATATGTTGACACATTTACAGCAACACCACCAGTGGGCCCCAGTATACCAGAGTAAGATGGAAACGCAAAGAAACTACACAACATCGTCTTCCCTCTGCATTCAAGTAGCCCTTGGCAGCTGATTCTGAACAAGCCAAATAAATTACAAGAGCGATAAGTAGGCTATGTTTATACTTTTTACAGTCTGGTTTAGAGCAGCGGGTATGTGCCCATTCCCGGTGGTTTAGAATAGGGCTTTTTAGCACCTTGTGAAAGTGCTCAAGTCACGTTACGAACTTCGCTGTTGCACCCATTTCAGCAAACAGGTAGTACCCGCTCTACATGGGCAAACCAAAGTCGAAGATTTCAATGAATTGGCCAATGCACCGTGTTGCGCTTATAGTGACAGCCCATCACATTACCCCGGAGTGGGAGATGTACGGTGCTTCAGACACAACCCCTTTATTACAGTCCACATCTGGCACTGAAGGAGGCAATGACATGGTGTGTTCATAACCAAGTGGGAAGTGACATACAACTGGGAATAATCCACTTGAACGGCACTCACAGGTAATTACTAGTGGGAAACTGGTCTATTATCCTGAGCATCCACTTCTCCCACCATGGTGACCTCTGACGTCACCTACTATAGGAAATTACCTCTATAACAGCATTTTCGGCAGTTAAATGCAACAACAAAACATTATTTATAAAAAGCAAACTATTGTGTGTTTTTTTTTTACTATAATTTGTTTACAAGCATTATAGCTCTACTTTTAGTTTATGGKTGACACAGCTTGTTGGCCATTAGCCAATCCGCGTTTCTCAACGAGTTCAACTCACATTGAACGCATCCAACTGGTATTTACGACTTCACATCTGGCGAAGTCCCACCTCCTACATGGTTACAAACGCAGCATCTGAGTGGAAACTTGAGGCCCAACATAACAATCTGGTCACAATAGACAATGCAAAGAACATTGTGAATGGCATCTTGTGAATTGTGAATGGCATCTCATTTTCCTTCCGAATGGTGACCCCAAAACTGCATGGGTTTGGTGAACCATTAAACCCCTAATTACTACTAAGGCGCAGGGATTACTTCTGCATACTTAACATGGAAATMAGCTCCATCATTAGCAGCTTCACTAATTCACGGCCCACACATACACTAGTGCACACTACATATTTGATTTATTTGATTTAACCTTTATTTAACCATGAAGGCCTCATTGAGATTATAAATSTCTTTTTCAAGAGCGTCCTGGCCAAGATAGGCAGCACCAAGTCATTACACAATTACAGACAGACAACATGAAAGACTACAGATAATCTAGTAAAAAAAAATCATAAAACAGCAAAATAAAAACATTGACAGGTTAGGGAATCAGCCTCAAAATCCTTCAGCAATGATTTAAAAACACCAATCGGGACAAGTTCTTCCAGTTTAAAAGTATTTTGTAAGGCGTTCCAACCCAATGGCGCAAAGTACATAAAAGCCCTTTTACCAAATTCAGTTTGGACATTTGGAACAGATAGCAGGATAAAGTCCTGCGAACGGAGAGTACTCACCACATTTCTGAACAATAAAAATTGCCAAATAACCCAAGATGGCTTTGTAAATAAAAGTATACCAGTGACTGAGCCTACGAGTGACTAGAGAAGGCCAGCCAACCCTGGTATATAAAGTGCAGTGGTGACAAAGGGTTTTGCAGTTWAAAATAAATCTCAATGCTCCATGGTAAAGGGTGTCAATTGATCTCAAACACTGAGCRGAAGCATTCATATATAAAATATCCCCATAGTCTAGTATAGGCATAAATGTAGCTGATAGTAGCCTCCTTCTGGCTTCAAAAGAAAAACAGGCCTTATTCCTAAAATAAAATCCCAACTTCAGTTTACATTTTCTTGTAAATTGTTGAATATGCAATTTAAAAGAGAGGCCGTTATCAATTAAAATTCCAAGATATTTATGAGGTTACAGTCTTAATCTCATTGCCCTGACAGGTAGTAATAGGTAGTAATAATTCTTGCTTTAGAAAACACCATTAGTTTAGTTATGTCAGTATTGAGGATAATCTTCAATTGACACAAGGTATGTTGAACAGTATAAAAAGCAGTTTGCAAGTTCTGGAAAGCTTTTGTGTGAGATGACAACAATAAATAACAGTATCATCAGCATAAAAGTGAAGTTGTGCATTTTGCACATTTCTGTCTAAATTATTTATATAAAATAGTGAATACGTGGGGACCAAGTACAGAGCCCTGGGGTACACCATTACAGACAGACAATTTAACAGACATGAGCCAATCAAATTGAGTGCACTGAGTTCTATCAGACAGATAGTTAGCAAACCATGCAACTGCATGCTCCGAAAGACCTACGCTCGACAATCTCTGCCTCGGTATAACAATCACTACTGTCCTTATAATCTAATTCATTATGATCTAAAAGGCAAAACTGATCCTAGATCAGCACTCCTACTCAGACGCTTTATGGATACGGGCACTGGTCTCTCTTTCTCATCCAGTGCTTATCAGACACACAGGGCAGCTGAGAGGAGAGGGGAGGACCTACCTTGGTGAATGAGGGAGTGCAGGTCCAGCTCCTTCCTGCGTTTGAAGGCCTCTCCACAGACAGAGCAGGGGAACGGGTGGCTGGTGTGGAGCAGTCTGATGGACAGAACACAATGAACGGAAGAGAAAAGGGAAAGAAGTGTAAACAACAACTAATGTTAATAATACACTTCTGAATAAATTACTACAGAAAAATAATACAAATGTTTTGGGGGGTTTTTCAGAGCAGAAATGAGAGGGATAAAAACAAAAAGCAATAAAAAACGAGGGCTATAATACAGTACTGCAATGAGCAATATGKTTTTCTTGGAAGCTGAGAAAGAAATAAAGCTGTGAGGAAAAGGGACAAAAGGAGCACCACCATCATCAACACTATGGGCAGCAGCTCACTGGTACTAATAACACTGTAGTGTGTCATTTGTAGATGCATGTAAGCCACGCTTCAAGGGCCCACTGTAATCCTCATCCACACAGAGGAGGAATAACACACACAACCACAYGCTGGCTATCACCTTAGTGTCACAGTATTAGGATTACCTCCAGACCTGAGTGCTTAACTGTGTTGTTAAGCCTTTTAAGGTTCAATACGGAGTCATTAGGTGTGTCATATAATACAATGGCTGCAGATAAATGGGTATTTTCAGTGTGTGATGAGATATGAGAGCCTATGTTTATCCATTCCATAATGGMAGGATATAGCCCGGGGGAAGGAGAGGAAGGAGAACCCCTGGGATGTATTTAACTGGCTGGATCAGTGTTGTGTTTGATCACTACTGCAGTGTTTCCAAGCCCTGGTCCTCCAGTACCCCCAACAGTACACAGCTTCGTTGTAGCCCTTGACAAACACACCTTATTCAACTCTTTGAAGGCTTGATGATTAGTTGACAAGTTGAATCAGGTGTGTTTGTCCAGGGTTACAATAAAAATAAACAAATAAAAATGTTGGGGGTACTGGAGGACCAGGGTTGGGAAACACTGCAGTAGTGGATATCASGGTGGTGGAAGAGTTCACCTAAACACATTGCTTCAGCAGTGGAGGTATTCAACTCTTAACTACAGTCCTGCAGTGTCAAGGTTTTATTCTAGCCCAGCATTAAAACCCTCAGATTCCACTAATCATCCCTGGCTAGCAGGTGTTTTAGTGCTCGCCACTAGCCAATGCATTACAAGCAGCTGAGTCAATGTCCTTGGCAACGATAATGTTCGTCACACTGTTCTAGATGGTCTGTGTGGGCATCAGGCCAGATAAAGAAATAATGATTATGAACTGCTGAAAAATACATTGTGTTCTACGTATAATTCATGACTGATGATAGTGGATTTGTAAAGTACTTAACCCCATCGTTTAATATTAGATGGTAAACATAGTGTGTGCTGTGGACCACTTTACAGCCCTATATAAACTGTCTGGTCGATCATCCCTCTGCACAGGGCTGACAATAGGAATCAATATTTTAGGCCAAGATGACCCTGAGAATTAAAGCTTCAGTCCAGGTCGTCTCTACACCCCCCAGTGTTCGCTAATGAGAGGGGGTGTAGGGATACGGACTGTACCCGGCAGAGACGCTGGGACTTCCTGCTTCGCCCCAACTACACATTGACATGCAGTTCAAGGGTAACGTTCCATTCACTCCATGATCACGCCCTCCTATTGATCCCCGGATCATTTCTCCTGCCTCACCTCCTCCCTCCCCGCATCCCCCACCTCTAGTTCCTCAGCCTGTCTGTCTCCATCGCTTT